>NC_064923.1:541734629-542034629 GCF_023897955.1 Schistocerca gregaria
CATTATTTTCTTTTCAAGTACTTGGTAATTTATTTCATTGAATAAGTAGTGGTGCACCATTTTAATTATATAGACATTAAGATGTGAATATACATTTCCCTTATCTGCATTGTTGTCTTTAGCGTAATATTTTTTCTGCTTGAGCTTTGTCATGTTTAGTTATAAGCTATTGCATTTGATGCTGCTGTGTGCCAAGCGTAATGTTACTGAATTTGACTTTGTATTACTCTGTTAAGCCAGTTTTACTAGGGATTTGTTTCTCTTGTTTGCTGCACAACGCCTTATATTAGTTGTAATATTGCAATTGCTTTACCAATTTCCATTTTTTTGGGACATTGCTGTTTGTATTAATTTATTTTGTGCTGCTGCTTTGCCTCGTCCCTTAGTTTAGCATCTGAGCTCAGTAGATTTAAGTTAGCTTAAGAGGGGGTAGACTATATAAGAATCTAACTATGATGAATTGGAAGAAAAGCATTGAGAAGCTATAAGAAAATGGTTTGGCCAAAAAAGTAGTGTATAGTGGAGAAAAACTATTTTTGAAAGAGGATGTGAGCATAATACAGAAAGCAGGCGTCGATATGACTTTTTGGAAATAATGAAGAATGAAGGGAGATCTCTGAGAAGTAAAGAAAGTTTTGTTTGCAAAATACTGCGGTAAAACAAACCCCGTCCTTTCTTAGTGTTATCCCATTATGTGTTTGTATTCCCCTGTGTATTTGTTTTCTTCCTGTCTCTTTGTACTGTTTCATAGAATTTTTTCTCTTATAATACTAAGCTACATTCAATATGATGAGGAATACTGTTATCCTCAAATATAATTTGCATTAATAACATGTTATTTACTTCGTAAAGACGTTTACACATTATTTATTCTGTTTTGTTCTAATGCTAATGTGTGAAGTTGATGTTTCAAAAGTTATTCTGATCTTGTATGTATGTACTTATAATTTTTGTAACACTGATGTATTTGCTATTTCGATTCTTTTGTAAGGCCTGTACTACTGCAAATGTTATCTGTATTGTTATGTTCTTTAAAGATGTATTTTGTACCTTTGTTATTGCATTCTTATGTTATAAAATTGTAACTGACACCAGTTCATCAAATTAAGTAACTTGTAAATTACATTCCACTGCACACGTTTCTGTTGGTCATAGTATATGGATAATATGTGAGAAGTAGGGACTGATAGTGTTTGCATGTGTGTTAATAATTCAATAAGGGACTGGATAACAGCATTGCTGGTTCTAAGGACATTTCAAAAACAATTTTTGTGAGTGCACAAGTGGTGGTTATGGACTTGCTATATTATCCGCAAGACTCTTCAATGGTGATTGTGCGCCTGCACAGACAAACAGATGGCTGCTGGCCATCTCTACAAGGACTACAGTGGGTCTACATCTTTGATGACCCACCAATACCATTATTTCTAGAAGGACTGCAGTGAGTCTGCACCTCTGGTGACCCACCAATAGTAATCTCTACCAGGACTACAGTGGATCTGCTCTGTGATGACCTACCTACCGATACTCTTCAACGTCGACTGACTCTGCTGTGGCCCATTACCTGTCTGCATGTCGAGAGTCAGCACTTTCTTTCGTTGAAAGGACAACACTACTTCTTCAAGACTGCATGGAAATCCACTACTTCTGTGTGCATTTTCTTTTACTACTCAGACTTTGAGAAAAACACTGCAACTTTACTTTGATGAATGATCAGGACTGTCTTTGTGGACTGTGAGAAAATTTTAGCTTTTGACCAACATTGTATCGATAAGTGTATGCATTTCATTTCTTTGTTATTGTAATTATGAAAAAAATTTTCACATCTGTATTGGCCACTGCCCAAAACAACTTGTTAATTTTTTTGTGGGGAGCATGGGGGCTATGTAAGTAGGCTGTTTAGTTTTTTTATTGGTAACGCCGCCGCCACGTAGCGCTCTGTATGAAAGTCACTGGCTGTGCCGTGTGCAGTCTGTGGCTGGTTGGCATTGTTGTAATACTCGCCATTGTAGTGTCGGGCAGCGGCAGCTGGATGCTAACAGCGCGTAGCGTTGCGCAGTTGGAGGTGAGCCGCCAGCAGTGGTGGACGTGGGGAGAGAGATGGCGGAGTTTTGAAATTTGTAAGAATTTGTGTCATGAACTGCTATATATATTATGACTAGTGAGGTAAATACATTGTTTGTTCTCTATTAAAATCTTTCATTTGCTAACTATGCCTATCAGTAGTTAGTGCCTTCAGTAGTTCGAATCTTTTATTTAGCTGGCAGTAGTGGCGCTCGCTGTATTGCAGTAGTTCGAGTAACGAAGATTTTTGTGAGGTAAGTGATTTGTGAAACATATAGGTTAATGTTAGTCAGGGCCATTCTCTTGTAGGGATTATTGAAAGTCAGATTGCGTTGCGCTAAAAACTATTGTGTGTCAGTTTAAGCACAGTCGTGTATAATTGTTCAAAGAGGACGTTTCACATAGACCAGTCTTGTATAATAATTCTAAGGGGACGTTTCAACCTCTCTACCGTCATCCTGACAAGACTGCCTGCCAAGGGGTCCATACACCATCAGATGAGACGAGGGTCGTACTGCGGGCCTCCTGACCACCGTGCCACTGTGTATCTGCCAGCTATAGACGCCACAAGCTAGCTACTGGACTTGAGTTCGAATCCCAGATCATCATCTCTGTGGTTGGAGCTCACCTTACGCAGCAGCACTGGGGGCGTCTACCACACAAGTTCACTCTGTGCTCGCGTTATGCTGGCGACAGCAGCGCCACACACCTCCTTGCCACCAAGGTCCGTGAGCTCGAATCCTGACCATACCAATGGAAAACGGACGCCGCGGTTCAGCGTCAGGTTGCACCACGGCGAGGGATTCCACCTGTAACTGTTCGATCTTATTGGAACAATGAAGGGTTTATCCGAAAGCTGTTAGTCTCGCTAACCCACCCTACCCACCGACATCTTACAGTCCTTGACAACCAATCGAAAAACTACTCACCATTTGGGAAAGGCAAAGGCCATCCGACAACTTAAAAACGGCTCTTCCAACTGTCTGTAGTAACCACTGCACACAAGGCCGCCACAAAACTGTGAGTTCGATTAATTTGACAAAATGTTACAAACTCTATCAGTTGAACGAAATGGCGGCATCCTATTGCTGGACTATTAAAGATGTTGCCTGATTACCTAACTGTCGATTCCTTTCCTACCCTCTGAGTAACAATTTCTTACGTCAAGAGAATTTTTCCTGTCACCATGAAGATGGCAGCGCCACACTTCTCGTCGCACTACAGATACTTCTACTGAAACGTTCTGTATGAGTGTAATAGGACAGATGGAATGGTTAAAGACAAGAAACAGTTACGGTAAATTTTAAAGTAATTCATATTCTTCAACGGAAATGAAATTTGAGGCAGCCTTTCCGTTATGGGAGCCACTAATCCACATTGCTGAATTATCCATAGAACTAACCCTTTTAGACACAAGACAATATTTAAACTGAAAAGTTTCAAAAAGAAGGAGAACTTCGCTTACTGTAGCCAGTAGCATGTTAATACGGAATGACAGGATTCCAACAGACAAAGTAACTACCATACTTGTATAGAAAACGAAGGAAATTAATCGAATTTGAAATGTACTCACGAGAAAATTACACAAAGAGAGATAATGGAAGTTATTGACTAGCTACCAGGGTCCTAGAGATTCGTTGCAAGGGACAGCGTAGACGGTAGCACATACTGGCTTGGCGACTGCATGTACATTGTCGCCCGCATCTCGCGGTCGTGAGGTACCGTTCTCACTTCTCGCGCCCGGGTTCCAGGGTTCGATTCCCGGCGGGGTCAGGGATTTCTCTGCCTCGTGATGGCTGGGTGTTGTGTGTTGTCTTTAGGTTAGTTAGGTTTAAGTAGTTCTTAGTTAGGTTTAAGTAGTTCTAAGTTCTAGGGAGGTGATGACCATAGATGTTAAGTCCCATAGTGCTCAGAGCCATTTCAACCATTTTTGTACATTGTCAGGAACTCGTGGCGTCAACCACAGGCGTAAGTGCCCTCAACTCTGGCGGTGTCAGTGCGACATTTTCATGATGCGACTGAATTAATAGCAAGCTTGGACTCAGCTAGTCTTACTTCAAGGTAATGAACATCACAGCATGTGCCAATGTAAATGTTAACAAAGAACTAATGAGCAACTGCTTCATGAAAAACGAATGAGACATGTCTGAGTATCCGCCCATTTTATAGTCTAGCCTTGTGCTTCCACAGCTAAAAACATTACATTTCCGACATTTTAGAGAGGCTCCATTGTTCTACCCCTGTTATATCTTTATGGCAAATTATGATTCACAGTTTTCGAGTATAAAACATTTGTAGCTCTAGAGTCATTCTGCAATTTGTCTGTTGCTCTAGTAAGAACAAAAGGAACTTGGGTGTTGTAGAAGTACACCTTCAGATAATCATGACCAAGTAAAGTTTATAAATTACATTCTATCTGCCCGTAGTTTTAGTTATTTGTTTGTAAACGATACGGATGTTGCTCATCGGATTTCATAGCTCTACTGGAATTCTGGCAATCCTTTGTAAGTAAATTGCATATAAAATTTGGATGGGGCGTATATGTCATAGAGGATTGTAGTTTTTATTGAACATTTATTAGTGGCATTAGACAGTATCAAACAGCAACACTTTACTAAAAATTAGAACTGAGTGGCGTACTGTAGACTTTCTCGTGATAGAAATCTGAGTTGCACATCTGATCCCATTGTTCTACTGGAGTACTTGCTATTCTTCAAATTGCATTTCAAAATTAGGAGGGTGTGTAAATGCTGTAGAAGACTGCCGTCTCTAATGGAGACATTTGTTAATGGTAGGGGAGGCAGTACCACACAGAAATATTCTGCTAAAGAAAAGATGACTGACAGTTGTAAATAATGGTAGTTGTAGGATACTTTACTAAAAACGGGGGCTGACAGGTGTAAAGTAGATGATCTTTGTTAGCACAGACTCGAACACAGGCGACGTGGGTATTATTCTGAAGGGTATCGTAGGACTCCGTTACTAATTTATACTTTAAACATACTTTTCCGGTAGAATTTGAATCACAGCCACAGTTTCAGTAGCACACAGCTATAGAGGCATCGAGAATATGAACACTCTCTCGCTGCTCTAGTAGAGGATAGGGCACAAAGTAGCAGTTTTCCCACAAAGTAAACGATGAGGGACATTGTAACTAACGTGTAAAATAACCTTCTTGCAATCGAAAACTTAAATGTTCCGATTCACTGTCAATTAATACGCTCAAACTGTTCAGAATATTACATTAAAATTACAAGCAAATCTTTAGAGAGCTTATTATGATAGTTCAGTCCTGGAAGTATTATTAACGAGTTACCGAATATTTCCCAGATAGCACTTTATACATAACTGTCTTTTAAAAGAAAGAAGTTTAGGTTTCAACATGTCATCAAGCTCAGATTGTTTGAAGGATGGGGAAGAAAATCGACCGTACCCTTTCAAAGGAACTGTTCTGGCATCTACCTGGAACGATTTAAGGAAATCACAGAGGATCTAAAGTTAGGTGGCCATACGCAGATTTCAGTTATCGTCTTCCAGAATGTAAATCTCGACATGGAATTCGACGCATGGTACATCATTTTAACAAGTTCGTGGATTGGGAAAAGGTGTGTTTCTGAGTAAATCTGCGGAGCGATCTGTCTCGTAATTTGCTTCATATGCTGCATACCGGGGCATGGTTCTGGCCGCTGCCGCGAATAGGACTTGGAGCGCCACCGCAGGAGCTCGGAAGGTGAGACGAAAGCAGCGGTTTCAAATATTCTGGGTAGCCAACTTGCGCAACAGCTCCAATAAGTGCGAAAGACCTAATAAGATTAGCCGTTCGTGGAGAAGGTACTTAGGCACCTGGTGAGCAGCTGTGAGGCCAGCGTCCTGTTGGTCTTGACGGCTGGACACAACGTGACGGCGGGGAAGGGCAGGCTGCCGACGGGCAGGTGCCTCGTCTGGAGTAGGGTGCGCGTCGGGCTGCGCCAGAACTCGTCCAGCTGGTCCGCCGCCAGCACAGCCGCGCCCGCCGCCGCCGCCAGCACCAGCAGCGCCCAGCAGGTCCTGCGGGAAGAAGACACACACCTGTCCCTTATCGTTTACTTCGTGGGAGAACGGCTACATTCTGCCCTAGCCTCTACTACAGCAGTGAGAGAGTGTTCATATTCTCGATGCCTCTATAGCTGTGTGCTGCTGAAACTGTGGCTGTGATTCAAATTCTACTGGAAAAGTATGTTTAAAGTTTAAATAAGTAACGAAGTCCTACGATACCCTTCAGAATAATAACCACGTCACCTGTGGTCGAGTTTGTGCTAACAAAGATCATCTACTTTACACTTGTCAACCCCCATTTTTAGTAAAGTATCTTACAAGTACCATTATTTACAACTGTCAGTCTCCTTTTTTTTAGCAGAATATTTCTGTGTGGTACTGCCTCCCCTACCATTAAAAAATGTCTCCATTACAGACGGCAGTCTTCTACAGCATTTACACACCCTCCTAATTTTGAAATGCAATTTGAAGAATAGCAAGTACTCCAGTAGAACAATGGGATCAGATGTGCAACTCAGATTTCTATCACGAGATAGTCTACAGTACGCCACTCCGTTCTAATTTTTAGTAGACTGTTGATGTTTGATACTGCGTAATGCCACTAATAAATGTTCAATAAAAACTACAATCGTCTATGACATCCAAATTTTATATGCAATTTACTTACAAAGGATTGCCAGTATCCAGTAGAGCAATGAAATACGATGAGCAACATCCATATCGTTTACAAACAAATAACAAAAACTACGGGCAGATAGAGTGTAATTTATAAACTTTACTTGGTCATGATTATCTGAATGTGCACTTCTACAACAGCCAACTTGCAACCAAATTGCAGAATGACCCTAGAGCTACATATGTTTTATACTCGAAAACAGCGAATCCTAATTCGCTATAAAGATATAACAGCAGTAGAACAATGGAGACTCTCTACAGCGTCGGAAACGTAATGTTTTTAGTTGTGGAAACGCAAGGCTAGGCTAAAAAATGGGCGGAGACACCACACTCCGCCTCATTCAATACTCAGACATGTCTCATTCGTTTTTCATGAAGCAGTTGCTCATGAGTTCTATGTTAACATGTACGAGTGGCGCATGCTGTGATGTTCATTACCTTAAAGTAAGACTAGCCGAGTCCAGGCTTGCTATTAATTCAGTGGCATCATGAAAATGTCGCATTAACGACGCCAGAGTTGAGGCATGTACGCATGTGGTCCGCTCCACTAGTTGCTGACAATGTACGAGTACATGCTGACGCCAAGCCAGTATGTGCTACCGCCTACGCTATCCCTTGTAACGAATCTCTAGGACCCTGGTAGCTAGTCAATAACTTCCATTATCTCTCTTTGTGTACTTTTCTCGTGAGTACATTTCAAATTCGATTAATTTCCTTCGTTTTCTATACAAGCATGGCTGTTACTTTGTCTGCTAGAATCTTGTCATTCCGCGTTAACATACTACGGGCTACAGTAAGCGATGTTCACCTTCTTTTTGAAACTTTTCTGTTTAATATTCTCTTGTGTCTAAAAGGGTTAGTTCTATGGATAATTCAGCATTGTGGATTAGCGGCTCCCATAATAGAAAGGTTGCCTCAAATTTCACTTCCGTTGAAGAATATGTGGGCTGGGGCAATCGCAGCGGATGGTCTGAAGCCTTACCTGACGGCAACACTCACCCACTGGTGTAATCAGTGTAGCCCATTTGTCTGTGTCTAGATTACATCTCATGTTAAATTACGAGGGCGCTTTCTAAATGTTTGCGTAGAGTCTGAATGACGAGAAGCATTTGACACTGCATACTGTTAACGAAAGTACGAGCATACAGAATAGGTTCCCATTTGCGTGAGTGGCCCAAAGGTTGGTTACCGCTTTGCATGACACGTAGGCTTTTATGGCTCATGGGAGAAGTTAAAGAGGTTGTGCTGTCAACGGTGGAGGTCATAAGAACCCGAAGCACCTATATAAATACGTTTCAGTTAGTTTTAGAGTGTCTGAAATAGTGGATGCGGTCTCAACTGTTTCAAGATAAAGTAAAACTCTGTTTTTCCTACAATACTGTGGCCCATTTCGGCGCACCTGTCATTCAGATGGTTAAGTACGAGGGTGGGTCAAGTGAAAACCTTAAATATTTTTGAAAAATATTACTTATTGTGCAGAAGTGGTACACAGCTGTATCACTTTTCAACATAATCTCCACCACGCTCAATGCAAGTCCCCTAGCGCTTACAAAGTGCACAAATTTATCTAGAAAAAAATTCATTTGGTAGTCCCCGCAACCACTCATGCACCGCTTGGCGTACCTCTTCATCAGAACGGAACTTCTTTCCTCCCATTGCGTCTTTGAGTGGTCCAAACATTTGGAAATGACTTGGGGCAAGGTCTGGGGATGAGGAAGACACTCAAAATGCAGGTCTGTGATTGTTGCAACTGTTGCACAGGCAGTGTGGGGCCTTGCATTGTGCAAAACGATACCTTCCAACAGCAATCCACGTCGCTTTAATTTGATTGCAGGCCGCAGATGATTTTTTAGGAGATCTGTGTATCATGCACTGGTGACAGTGGTCGCTCTAGGCATGTAATGCTCCAAAATGACGCCTTTTTCGCCCCAAAAGAGAGTCAGCATAACCTTCCCTGCTGTGATTCTGTTCGAAACTTCTTTGGTTTTGGTGGTGAGGAAAGGCGCCATTCCTTGCTCGCTCTCTTCGTTTCCAGTTGGTGGAAGTCAACCCAGATTTCGTCCCCAGTAACGATTCTTGCAAGGAAGCCATCACCTTCTCGTTCAAAGCGCCGAAGAAGTTCTTCACAAGCATCAACACGTCTTTCTCTCATTTCAGGAGTCAGCTGCCATGGCACCCATCTTGCAGACACTTTTGGAAACTGGAGCACATCATGCACAATGGTGTGTGCTGACCCCATGACTAATCTGTAAACATGTTGCAATGTCATTCAGTGTCACTCGGTGATTTTCCTTCACTATGGCTTCAACTGCTGCAATGTTCTGTGGAGTCACAAGTCGTTGTGCCTGAACTGGACGAGGAGCATCTTCCACTGAAGTCACACCATTTGTGAATTTCCTATTCCATTCGTAGACTTGCTTCTGTGACAAACATGCATCACCGTACTGAACCTTCATTCGTCGATGAATTTCAATAGGTTTCACACCTTCACTGCGCAAAAACCGAATAACAGAACGCTGTTCTTGGCTGGTGCAAGTCGCAAGTGGGGCGGCTCTCTATATACTGATACTACCACGGTATGTGTGGATCTGCATTATTCTGCCACCTACAGGCCATTCTGCGCGCTGTTTGTAGCACGCTTACCAACTTAGAGGATAACGGCGAAAAATTTCGATTTGTTTTTAAGGTTTTCATTTGACTCACCCTCGTAACAGAACCCAGTATATTGTCCTCGACTGCGTGCGTTAATCAGAGACAGATTCTCTTCAAGGCTCCCCTTGAAAGTGAAATAGCAACACTGTTACTTTCTTATGATAGGCGTTTTCTAAAACTATGGTCCCGTGACCAATATTTAACTAATGGTAGGCCTGAATGAAGTTTCTCGCATGCAACGCTCTTTATAGACACTGTAGGTAACTACTGCAGAGTTGGTTTGATTTGTAAGTAGGCTGTTTAGTTTTTTTCTTATTGGTAACGCCACATAGCGCTCTTTATGAAAGGTTTTTTTATTGGTAACGCCACATAGCGCTCTGTATGAAAAATCACTGGCTGTGCTGTGTGCAGTCTGTGTCTGGTTGGCATTGTTGTAATACTCGCCATTGCAGCGTTGGGCGGATGAATGTGAACAGCGCGTAGCGTAGCGCAGTTGGAAGTGAAACGCCAGCAGTGGTGGATGTGGGGAGAGAGATGGCGGAGTTTTGAAATTTGTAAGACTGGATGTCATGAACTGCTATATACATTATGACTTTTGAACACTATTGAGGTAAATACATTGTTTGTTCTCTATCAAAATCTTTCATTTGCTAACTATGCCTATCAGTAGTTAGTGCCTTCCGTAGTTTGAGCCGCCCGCGGTGGTCTCGCGGTTCTAGGCGCGCAGTCCGGAACCGTGCGACTGCTACGGTCGTAGGTTCGAATCCGGCCTCGGGCATGGATGTGTGTGATGTCCTTAGGTTAGTTAGGTTTAAGTAGTTCTAAGTTCTAGGGGACTGATGACCACAGCAGTTGAGTCCCATAGTGATCAGAGCCATTTGAGCCATTTGAACCGTAGTTTGAATCTTTTATTTAGCTGGCAGTAGTGGCGCTTGCTGTATTGCAGTAGTTCGAGTAACCAAGATTTTTGTGAGGTAAGTGATTTTTTAAAAACGTATAGGTTAATGTTAGTCAGGACCATTCTTTGTAGCGATTATTGAAAGTCAGATTGCGTTGAGCTAAAAATATTGTGTGTCAGTTTAAGCACATTCGTGGATAATTGTTCAAAGAGGACGTTTCATATGTCGACACTTAGCCGAGGATACCTCACTGGAATCTTCAGATTTTTTCCTTGTGGTTTGTGTAATTAGTGTAGCCTTTGTTTACTGCTAGCGCGTAATTATAGAGAGAATTTCCTTTGTAGTTGTAGTTTTTCATTGTTTTACAGTAAAACAGTTGTGGCATGCATGTAGATTTCCACCAAGTATTTCGCAACTGCGCTTGCAATTAACTAGATATTATTTTCAGTGCTACGTTAATGTGTTCTCTTATTTTGCTCTCAAATTGTGGTTTTCTGTGTTGTCGTGTGAAATATTGTGACAATAATAGCGTGTGAAAAACGTAATACTAGGCTCCAAAGTAAACAGAAATGACGGCGAAGACGAAAGCAGCGTGTTAGCGCCAACACGTAATGAATTAACTAATGTTCAAAGTAGTAATTTGGTAATTGTGCATAGGGAAATGGAGCGAGCTGCAAATAATGGCGTAGGCAGCGAAACAATTAGTTAACAGGGAAGCATTATCGATCGATCGGTCGGCAACAGATCGCCTCAGGATTCCGAAATGACAGGACACAATCTTGCAAATACTGTAGATTAAGATTTTGCGTCCTCACCGTTTTCTCAAATAAGTCAAGACACATTTTCTGCTTTTCAAAATGCGAATATTGCCGGTTCAAATGCACTACCGAAATGCACTGAGGAACATGTTTCAGACACCAGTGCACTGTTATTACAGTTAATGCAACAAATGGGACAAAGGCTACAAAAGTTAGACACAACGGTTGAACAAAATCAGAAACAAATGGGACAAAATCTTCAAAAGTTAGACACAATGGAACAAAATCTTCAAAAGTTAGACACAATGGAACAAAATCTTCAAAAGTTAGACACCTTGGAACAAAATCAGAGACAAACACAGCAAAAGCTTCAAAAGTTAGACACAATGGAACAAAATCAGAGATAAACACAACAACAGTTAGACACAATGGAACAAAATCTTCGGAAGTTAGACACCACACTTGAACAGACACGTGAAGATTTAACTACTGAGTTACATAACATTGAATCTAAATGTCAAAAAATCTGTAATGGCGTAAAAACACAAATTTGTGAGCATTTTCAACCTATTTTTTCGGGGCATTAAAATGCATTACAGAATCACGAAGCAGCCATAAAAGAACTGCAAACTATTGTTCGTGAAAATCACGTCACCTTGCAAGCTAAAATGGACTCAGTTGCATCCACCGATTCGGTTACGCAACTTGCAAGAACTCAGGAAAACTTAAAGGACATAGTAGATACGATTTCAACACAAATGGACACGCTGAAACATGATTCAGAAAAACACACTGAGGAAATGTGTTCACTATCGGAGAAATTAGCCGAACTTTCGGATCGGTTCACTAACTTATCTACAAAGGTAGATAATGATCTGAATGACACAAGACCCATAGCCTTCACTGACACAGAAGAGTATGAACAAATTAGAAAATTCAAACAAAATCAGAATCAAATTAATACGCAACACTAAAGAGAAATCCGGGAAGTACAAGATCAGTTGGCACAGGTAATACAAGAATTACATATTTCAGAGGACACTCGCGCTGCAACACGGGAAGAGGAACTTAGAAATACGGAAAAGCCACAAAATAATAACACAGGGCATTTCGGAAATTATGAAAGAAATTGGCAAGGTGCACTGAATTTTGAGATGGAACTGCCGACACGACGTAACAATGACCGATATGTGACTCGTCGACACGATGATTTTGACTATAAGCTGTTCATTACTACACGTAAATTCAAAACATTTAAGAATTCTGACGACGACATTCATCCACTAGCGTGGCTCCAAATTCTCTCATTGTTTTCCTCCCAACTGGTCATTAGAGCACAGATTAGAATTTATGTGTGGCTACTTGGAGAATGAACCAGCTGTAAGAATGCGACCGGTCATTCACGATTGTCACAGTGAAGGAGAATTTTATCATGCCTTCCTCTCAGCATATTGGTCTCAAGCTACACAAGACCGAGTAAAACATAGTATCATAATGATGAAACATTTCGAACAATCTGAATTTTCCAGTCTTGTCAAATATTTTGAAGACATGTTACAAAAAAATCAGTACCTGTCAAACCCATACAGCCTCTCAGAACTCATCCGCATTTCCTTAATCAAATTGCCTGAACATTTACGGCATATTATTTTGTCAGGACGTTGCAAAGACGACATTGAAGCTTTACAGGGAGTCTTACAAGAATTAGAAATGACACTGACCATCTCGGAATGCGAAAACAGGAACACAACAATTACAGGTCACATCCGTCGCAATTCCGCGATGAAAGAAATAATAACTGGACACGACAAGACTACTCTCACAATACAAATCGTGACCGAAACAGACACCACCCGTATGACAACCGTTGGCAGAATAGTAATAGTCACAGAGAAAGATCGCATTTCCGTAGTAATGAATACGACAGAGACAATCATAGAAACAGACAATATGGCAATCAGAACTATTATTATCACGGGAGACACAATAACTTCAGACGCAACGGACCACCGTGCAGTGATAATTCACGGAGAAATTCGCCATCACTTAACCGACAAGGAAAAAACTACAGGAACTACCGACATGACGACAGACGATATAATCATAACGACAGACCTGAATTTCATCAGAACTGGCGAGATTCAAACAGAGCAGGGCACTCTCGACTAGGTGAATTTGTAGAAGTTAGGTCTCCTAATCCCAATAACGAAGCGAGCCAGCAAAGAGACAATGAGTCGCACCGCAGGCAGCCACTCGCGCCCGCTAGCTCCGAGAAAAATAAATATAACACGCTAGCCTTGAGAAACATTTTAGCTTTCCTTACCGACGTATACAACATGATAATTGCTTTACAGTTGACAGTCTAAGTACTAGGAAAAGTAAAGGTTTACACCACATTTCACATGTAAAACCGTTTATTGAAAGATATTCTGCTTTTTAACTTTTGTTTTTGCCATAAAACTTTTCACTTCACATTTCTAGTATGCTTTGTCAGACTTAAGCAACTGTTAACATACAACAATATTTGAAGTTAAATATCCAGTCTAGAACCTAGGGAACCTTTTTAAACAGAAACTACTAATGCATTGTTATAGTGAACAGAGGACGCAGTGTTGTATTTGTACATTCTTGCTTGTTAGTTGCACGATCACGTAACGACTATCAGGCTTACATACTTAGGACATATACTGGTACTGCTAATGAGATTTTAATGCAACATTTTGGTTTACTTGAAGATACATTCTGGATTTAATGTGCTTTCTGTGAGATACTAGATGACACAGTGGTTAGTTTATGTGACAGCTACATGATTTTATCACGACGCTACTAATAAGTGACAATTTACAATGTTGCTTTGGCGGTTTATCTGTTTTATATCTGCACAGTTTTTCTGAATTCTTCTGGAAAGTAAAACATGTTTTAGTAGTAACTTTTGTGGTATAGATACAATGAGACAGCCTTTTCTGTAGCACAACAATAAGTTTTTGTGGTGCACCATTTTAATTATATAGACATTAAGATGTGAATAGACATTTCCCTTATCTGTATTGTTGTTTTTACTGTAATATTTTTTCTGCTTGAGCTTTGTCGTGTTTAGATATAAGTTATTGCGTTTGCTGCTGCTTGCTTTCACAATTTCCATTTTTGTCATTGCTGTTTGTGTTAATTGTTTTGCGTTGCTGCATTGCCTCGTCCGTTAGTTTAGCATCTGAGCTCAGTAGATTTAAGTTAGCTTAAGAGGGGGTAGACTATATAAGAGAATGAGTTGCGTTGAATTGGAAGAAATGCATTGAGAAGTTTTACGAAAAAGTACAGAAAGCAGGTATAGATAGCACTTTTTGAAATAATGAAGAACGAAGGGAGATCTCCAAGAAGCAAAGAAAGTTTTGTTTGCTAGATACTGCAGTAAAACAAACCCTGTCCTTTTCTTTTCTGTTATTCCGCTATGTGTTTGTGTACTCTTGTATATGTGTGTTTTTCCTGTCTTTGTGTGTTTAGCCAATGAGAGTTAAGTTGTAGAATTTGCCTTATAATATGTTATTTACCTTGTAAAGATGCTTAGACATTATTTATTCTGTTTTATTTTAATGCTCATGTGTGAAGTTGATGTTTCAAAAGTTATTATGATCTTTTATGTATGTACTTATGTCATAATTCTTGTAACACTGATGTGAATGTTTATTTCTATTCTTTTGTAAAGCCTGTTTTACTACAAAAGTTATCTGTACTATTATGTTCTTTAATGATTTATTTTGTACCTTTGTTATTGTATTCTTATGTTATAAAATTGTAATTGACACCAGTTCATCAAATTAAGTAACTTGTAAGTTACATTTCACTGCACACATTTCTGTTGGTCATAGTATATGGACAATATGTGAGAAGTAGGGACTGATAGTGTTTGCACGTGTGTTAATTCAGCAAGGGACTGGATAACAGCATTGCTAGTTCTAAGGACATTTCAAACAAATTCTTCGTGAGTGGACAAATGGTGGTTTATAGACTTGCTATATTGTCTGCAAGACTCTTCGATGATGATTGTGCACCTGCACAGTCGCAACAGTTGGCTGCTAGTCATCTCTACAAGGACTACAGTGGGTCTACACCTTTGATGACTCACCAATACCATTATTTCTACAAGGACTGCAGTGGGTCTGCACCTCTGGTGGCCCATCAATACCATAATCTCTACCAGGACTACAATGGGTCTGCTCTGTGACGACCAAACTACCAATATTATTTAAAACTTCGACTAACTCTACTGTGGGTTTGCTCTGTTGTGGCCCATTACCTGTCAGCATGTCAAGAGTCAGCACTGTCTTTCCGTTGGAAGGACAAGACAACTTCTTCAAGACTGCATGGAAATCCACTACTTCCGTGTGCATTTTCTTTTACTGCTCAGACATTGAGCAAAAACACTTCTATTTTACTATGATGAATGATCAGGACTGTCTTTATGGACTGTGAGAAAATTTTAGCTTTTGACCAACATTGTATCAATAAGTGCGTGCATTTCATTGCTTTGTTATTTTAATTATAATTTTTTTTTTCAAATCTGTATTGGCCACTGCGCAAAACAATTTGTAAAATTTTTTGTGGGGAGCATGGGGGCTATGTAAGTAGGCTGTTTAGGTTTTTTTTATTGGTAACGCCACATAGCGCTCTGTATGAAAAATCACTGGCTGTGCTGTGTGCAGTCTGTGGCTGGTTGGCATTGTTGTAATACTCGCCATTGTAGCGTTGGGTGGATGGATGTGAACAGCACGTAGCGTTGCGCAGTTGGAGGTGAGCCGCCAGCAGTGGTGGATGTGGGGAGAAAGATGGCGGAGTTTTGAAATTCATTTGCTAACTATGCCTGTCAGTAGTTAGTGCCTTCCGTAGTTTGAATCTTTTATTTAGCTGGCAGTAGTGGGGCTCGCTGTATTGCAGTAGTTCGAGTAACCAAGATTTTTTGAGGTAAGTAATTTTAGAAACGTATAGGTTAATGTTAGTCAGGGCCATTCTTTGTAGCGATTACTGAAAGTCAGATTGCGTTGCGCTAAAAATATTGTGTGTCAGTTTAAGCACATTCGTGTATAATTGTTCAAAGAGGACGTTTCAGATTCAGTAGCCGTTTTTCAGTGGCTGAGAGTAAATTTTTGGGGCAAAAGAATTTTCAGCTCCTCAAATCCATCGTAAGTTATGCCTAGTCTATCGACTTGAAATAATGACTGACAAACAAGTTCGAAAATGGTCTCGAGATTTTCAGAATGGCCGTACAAATGTGTAGTTAATGAATTCCGAAATGTTGTTAAAACCTCAGTTTACAGAACTGTCACTGAACAGCTTGCATATCAAAAACTGTGTGCGAGATGGCTACCAAAAATACTCACTGATCAGCACAAACAGCAAACAATGCGTAGTGCACGACAGTTTTTGAAGCGCTACAGACAAGATGGAGGTGATTAGTTTAGATCCATCATTACAGGCGACGAGACGACACCAAAGCACAATCGAAACAACAGTCAATGCAGAGGCGCCATTAAAGTTCAGCCAAACCAAACGTTTTTAAACAATCTCCGTTCTCGAATCGAAAAATAATGGCTACCGGTCTTTGGCACGAAACGGGCGTCCATTCGATTCATTTCATGGACCGTGGGGCAACAGTTACAGCTGTGGAACGCTAAAATAACTGAGACGTGCGGTCCAAAACCTACGCCATGGGAAACTGTCGTCTGGTATAATCCTCATTCACGATAACGCACCCCCTAACGCCGCTGCCAAAACCAAGGAGAAGATACAATATTTTCATTTGGAACTTTTTAGCACTGTCTCTGCTGTCCCACCCTTTCACTAAGCGACTATTTCCTGTTCTTGCATTTGAAAAAGTGGCCGGATGGACAACGATTTCAAAACGACAATGAACTCAACACTAGCTTTACTAACTGGTTCAATCATCAGGTGGCAGACTTTCATACAGAGGGATTAAAGAAGCTGGTCCAGTTTTGCAGAAAAAGTGTAGTAGTGAACAACGACTATGTAGAAAAGTAAAGTAGGTATGTACTAAAATAAGCAGGTACGTACTAAAATATTATTGCCAATGAAAACCTGTTCTCATGAGCTTATTTTTATGACCAAACGGACCTTGGTTTTGGAATATGCGTTGTACATAAATGATGTCGGGACAGGGTGAGAGCAACCTGCGGCTCTTTGCCGGTGAGGCTGTGGTGTACGGGAAGGTGTAGAGTGACTGTTGGAGGATACAAGACGACATACACACGATTTATAGTTGGATGTGATGAATGGCAGTTAGCTGTAAACATAAAAAGCAAAAAAAAGTAAATTTATGCGGACGAATAGAAAAAACGAACCCGTAATGTTCGAATACAGCATTAGTAATGTGCTAACTGATACAGTCATTTCGATTAAATACCAAAGCGTACCAATGCAAAGCAATTTGGAAGTGAACGAGCGTGTAAGGATTCTGGTAGGGAAGATGAATGGTCGAATTCGGATATCGGAAAAGTCTTAGGGAAGTTTGGTTCGTCTGTAAAGGTGACTGCTTATAGGACACTAGGTCGACCAATTCTTGGGTACTTCTCGACTATTTGGTATCTGTACCATCTGGGAATAAACGAAGAAGCGAAGGAGTTCAATTGTGGGCTGCTAGGTTTGTTACTGGTATGGTCGAGCGACACGCAATTATTACGAAGATGCTTTGGGAACTCAAATGGGAATCCCTGGATGGGAGACGACGTTTCTTCAGAGGAACACAACTGAGAAAATTTAAGGAACCAGCGTTTGAAGCTGACTACAGAACTATTATACTGCCGCCAACGTACATTTCGCATAAAGACCAAGAAGATAAAATACAGTTAATTAAGGCTCCTATATAGAGGTGTATAAAATGGTTCAAATGGCTCTGAGCACTATGGGACCTAACATCTGCAGTCATCAGTCCCCTAGAAAAAAATGGTTCAAATGGCTCTGAGCACTATGGGACTTCACTGAAGTGGTCATCAGTCCCCTAGAACTTAGAACTACTTAAACCTAACTAACCTAAGGACATGACACACATCCATGCCCGAGGCAGGATTCGATCTTGTGACTGTAACGATCGCGTGGTTCCAGACTGAAGCGCCTACAACCGCTAGGCCACACCGACCGGCAGAGGTGTATAGACAGTCGTTATTCCCTCGCTCTATTTGCGAGCGGAACAGTAAAGGAAATGACTGGTATGATACGTGATACCCTCCACCACGCACCATACACTGGCATGGAGAGCATGTATGTAAATGTTGATGTAGAGGTACAAGTCCGGTATTTTCCAACTCGGTCGTGGAAAACCGCCTAAAAATTACATCCAGGGCGGATTCCATCTGGGAAAGCCTCGCCAGTCTGATACTGGGCACAAGCATGCAAGCTGTATCTCACCACTTGAGCTAATGAGAAGCAAAACAAAAAGAAGAGCCGGATATAACAATGCAGCTATAGAAGTTTTTATTTGGTTGATTGCTGAAATTGGGAAGAGGACAAAGGACATTGTTCCTCAACATTATGTTCTGCACCAAGAAAAGCTGGAAGAGACTTCTAAAACTGATGACACGAAGTAAGTGCGACAGTGAAGCATTGAAGATGAAGGCGATGAAGAAGTTGTAGGTTAAGACGAAGAAGATACGGAGGATAAGACTGCAATCGGACACACAGGAAACTATTGAAGTAGTCTTGGCGAAAACCCAAAGTAATTGTAAACATGTGCATGTTCTTGTGTCTGTGTGACTAAGTGACGAGATATAACTAACAACATAAAGTTTTCGTTGTTTAGACACAAAATTAAGACTAAGTCCATTGTACAAAACGATAAAAGAAGTAATAAACATTATTACTTAAAAAAAATTCCTGTAAGCGGCGCATTACAGCACTTAGCTATCCAGGCGGGTTTTCACGCTCCATTTGAATACTAGTATAATATATAACCACATACAAAAATTACATCCTAAATAAAGATTGTTATTTATTTATACTATCTTGTTTCGTAATGAGTGGTCTGCAACGATCTGATAGTACAGTACTTCAAGTGTAGTGAATTTAATCTATAAATCAGTACCATTTGCGTTTATAGCTTACACAGGCAGAGGCTGTTACTACTGACTGAGATAAATTACTTTTCATATCCGGTGCCACAGACACAAATTCATTGGAAGACAATTCCATTTGTTGCGTTAGCTGTATTATGATTATTCTTATGTTTTACACCTGAGCCGTAGCGGGGTTACTGGCGTCGCCTTTCGAATTTCTGGTGCCACTAGCCCGATCTGTCGTGTGATGTCCTGTTAATAACTCTTTTGCCAGTCTGTACCCAACGAAAAGAGCCTTTGGAGACTGGTCCTCTCGTTGTAGCCTTACTTGTGTAAGTGGTCTGCTTCTGTGTTGGCAACGCTGTGTAGCGCTTTGCATTGCATATCTGATTGCGCATTCTTTGTAAGACACTCTGTGGCTGGCTGGACTCGTTGGAAGTTAAGCGCCAGTAGTGCTGGGCAGCTGGAAGTTAGTCACCAGCAGTGATGGAAGTGCTGTTGGGCGGTTGGAGGTGAACAGCCAGCGGTGATGGATGTTAGATGTGAGAAGTTACCGTTGATGGAGGGTAGAGGTCTGAAGTGTTAGGGCAGGCTAACGATCTGTACATGTTCGACTTGGAGGTGGAAAATTATTCATGATTATATACCCTGTGTTGCATTCTATGTTAACCGGGGACCTAGAAGCGACGGAGAGGCTCCGTCACCGCCGCAGTGGTCCTAACCCCACAACGACCACTGCAGTCCACTTCACCCCTCCGCCGCCCCACACCGAGCCCAGGGTTATTGTGCGGTTCGGCCCCCGGTGGATCCCCCAGGGAACGTCTCGCACCAGATGAGTATAACCCCTATGTTTGCGTGGTAGAGTAATGGTGGTGTACGCGTACACGGAGAGCTTGTTTGCGCAGTAATCGCTGACATACTGTAACTGAGGCGGAATAAGGGGAACCGCCCGCATTCACCGAGGCAGATGGAAAACTGCCTAAAAACCATCCAAAGACTGGCCAGTTCACAGGACCTCGACACAAATCCGCCGGGCGGATTCGTGCCGGGGACCAAGGGCTCCTTCCCGTCCGTAAATTATATACTTTGGTACTAGATATCAACGACGACTTATATTGTTGTTTAAACTGCATGTCACATTATTAAGGTAAAAAAAATACATTATTTGATTTGTAACAAAATCTTTCCTTTGCTAACCACATGCCAATTAGTAGTTAGTCGCTTTAGTAGTTAGAATCTTTTATTTAGCTGGCAGTACTGACGCTCGCTGTGTTGCAGTAGTTCACGTAATGCGGATTTTTGTGAGGTAAGTGCTTAATGCAATGTATAGGTTATTGAACAGATTTGTTTTTAGTCAGGGCCATGCTTTTCAATTAATTATTTGAAGTCAGATTGTAATTTGCGTTGCGCTAGAATATTATGGGTCAGTGTTGACATGTTAAGAATAATTAAAGAGAAAGTAGGGTCAGTACGTTCAGTTCTACTCAGCTGTTGCGGAATCAAATAACGTAGAAGTTTCTTCTTCTCAGTCATTCAGCAATTTAAGTAGACACACACATTAAATAAAGAAGATTCGCTTGGCTTACTGTTGGGTGTAGTCTTGTCCTTGCGTATAAGCCTTCTGGTGCACCCCTTGTGAGGAGGCAATTTCAACTCTTGGTTACTTAACTGAAGCAGTTATTCTTGAACGTCTATCTGTTTTCTATTTGGAAGTCTTACTTAACTGAAACTACACTACTGGCCATTAAAATTGCTACACCAAGAAGAAATGCAGATGATAAATGGGTGTTCATTGGACAAATATATGCGAACAAGAGGTGACCGAGCCGGGTGATAGGCCAGTATGGCGATGACGAATACACGCTTCCAACGTGCGTTCACCACGATGTCACCAAACGCGAATGCCACCATCACGATGCTTTAAACAGAACATGGATTCATCCAAAAAAATGACGTTTTGCCATTCGTGCACCCAGGTACGTCGTTGAGTAAACCATCGCAAGCGCTCCTGTCTGTGATGCAGAATCAAGGGTAACCTCAGACATGGTCTCCAAGCTGATAGTCCATGCTGCTGCAAACGTCGTCGAACTGTTCGCGCAGATGGTTGTTGTCTTACAAACGTCCCCATCTGTTGACTCAGTGATCGAGACTTGGCTGCACGATCCGTTACAGACATGCGGATAAGATGCCTTGCATTTCGACTGCTAGTGATACGAGGCCGTTGGGATCCAGCACGGTGTTCTGTATTACCCTCCTGTACCCACCGATTCCATATTCTGCTAACAGTCATTGGATCTCGACCAACGCGAGCAGCAATGTCGCGATGTGATAAACCGCAATCGCGGTAGGCTACGATCCGACCTTTATCAAAGTCGGAAACGTGATGGTACCTATTCCTCCTCCTTACACGATGCATCACAACAACGTTTCACCAGGCAATGCCGGTCAACTGCTGTTTGTGTATGAGAAATCGGTTGGAAACTTTCCTCATGTCAGCACGATGTAGGCATCGCCACCGGCGCCAACCTTGTGTGAATGCTCTGAAAATCTAATCATTTGCATATCACAGCATCTTCTTCCTGTCGGTTAAATTTCGTGTCTCTAGCACGTCATCTTCGTGGTGTAGCAATTTTAATGGACAGCAGTGTATTATCATTGAAGAACTGCCTATTTTTTGTTTGATCTTACTTAATTGACAGTGTTCTTAGAGAAGGCCTCCCTGGTTTCCATTTGGTAATTTCACTTAACTGAAGGTGTTGTTATCTGTGAGGTAACAGGTGAGCTGTGGCGCCCTGGAAATGTTCCAAGTTCGGAGTTGGCGTGGCCACACGGGCTGCTTAGCAAGCCGGGACCCGGAAGCAACCACATATACATCTACATCTACATGACTACTCTGCAATTCACATTTAAGTGCTTGGCAGAGGGTTCATCGAACCACAATCATACTATCTCTCTACTATTCCACTCCCGAACAGCGAGCGGGAAAAACGAACAGCTAAACCTTTCTTTTCGAGCTCTGATTTCTCTTATTTTATTTTGATGATCATTCGTACCTATGTAGGTTGGGTTCAACAAAATATTTTCGCATTCGGAAGAGAAAGTTGGTGACTGAAATTTCGTAAAAAGGTCTCACCGCGACGAAAAACGTCTATGCTGTAATGACTTCCATCCCAACTCGTGTATCATATCTGCCACACTCTCTCCCCTATAACGTGATAATACAAAACGAGCTGCCCTTTTTTGCACCCTTCCGATGTCCTCCGTCAATCCCACCTGGCAAGGATCCCACACCGCGCAGCAATATTCTAACAGAGGACGAACGAGTGTAGTGTAAGCTGTCTCTTTAGTGGACTTGTTGCATCTTCTAAGTGTCCTGACAATGAAACGCAACCTTTGGCTCGCCTTCCCGACAATATTATCTATGTGGTTCTTCCAACTGAAGTTGTTCATAATTTTAACACCCAGGTACTTAGTTGAATTGACAACCTTGAGAATTGTACTATTTGTCGAGTAATCGAATTCCAACGGATTTCTTTTGGAACTCATGTGGATCATCTCACACTTTTCGTTATTTAGCGTCAAATGCCACCTGACACACCATACTGCAATCTTTTCTAAATCGCTTTGCAACTGATACAGGTCTTCGGATGACCTTACTAGACGGTAAATTACAGCATCATCTGCGAACAATCTAAGAGAACTGCTCAGATTGTCACCCAGGTCATTTATATAGATCAGGAACAGCAGAGGTCCCAGGACGCTTCCCTGGGGAACACCTGATATCACTTCAGTTTTACTCGATGATTTGCCGTCTATTACTACGAACTGCGACCTTCCTGACAGGAAATCACGAATCCAGTCGCACAACTGAGACGATACCCCATAGGCCCGCAGCTTGATTAGAAGTCGCTTGTGAGGAACGGTGTCAAAAGCTTTCCAGAAATCTAGAAATACGGAATCAACTTGAGATCCCCTGTCGATAGCGGCCATTACTTCGTGCGAATAAAGAGCTAGCTGCGTTGCACAAGAGCGATGTTTTCTGAAGCCATGCTGATTACGTCTAAATAGATCGTTCCCTTCGAGGTGATTCATAATGTTTGAATACAGTATATATGCTCCAAAACCCTACTGCAAACCGACGTCAATGATATAGGTCTGTAGTTAAATGGATTACTCCTACTACCCTTCTTGAACACTGGTGCGACCTGCGCAATTTTCCAATCTGTAGGTACAGATCTATCGGTGAGCGAGCGGTTGTATGAGTGCTAAGTAGGGAGCTATAGTATCAGCGTAATCTGAAAGGAACCTAATCGGTATACAATCTGGACCTGAAGACTTGTATCAAGCGATTTGAGTTGCTTCGCAACCCCTAAGGTATCTACTTCTAAGAAACTCATGCTAGCAGATGTTCGTGTTTCAAATTCTGGAATATTCCATTCGTCTTCCCTGGTGAAGGAATTTCGGAAAACTGCGTTCAATAACTCCGCTTTAGCGGCACAGTCGTCGATAACAGTACCATCGGCACTGCGCAGCGAAGGTATTGACTGCGTCTTGCCGCTTGTGTACTTTACATACGACCAGAATTTCTTCGGATTTTCTACCAAATTTCGAGACAATGTTTCGTTGTGGAACCTATTAAAGGCATCTCGCATCGAAGTACGTGCCAAATTTCGCGTGTCTGTAAATTTTAGCCCATCTTCGGGATTTCGCGTTCTTCTGAACTTCGCATGCTTTTTCCGTTGCCTCTGCAACAGCGTTCGGACCTTTTTTGTGTACCACGGGGGATCCGTTCCATCTCTTACCAATTTATGAGGTATGAATATCTCAATTGCTGTTGCTACTATATCTTTGAATTTGAGCCACATGTCGTCTACATTCGCATAGTCAGTTCGGAAGGAATGGAAATTGTCTTTTAGGAAGGCTTCTAGTGACACTTTATCCGCTTTTTTAAATAAAATTATTTTGCGTTTGTTTTTGATGGATTTGGAAGAAATGGTATTGAGCCTAGCTACAACGACCTTGTGATCACTAATCCCTGTATCAGTCATGATGCTCTCTATCAGCTCTGGATTGTTTGTGGCTAAGAGGTCAAGTGTGTTTTTGCAACCATTTACAATTCGCGTGGGTTCGTGGACTAACTGCTCAAAATAATTTTCGGAGAAAGCATTTAGGACAATCTCGGAAGACGTTTTCTGCCTACCACCGGTTTTGAACAAGAATTTTTGCCAACATACCAAGGGTAGGTTGAAGTACCCACCAACTATAACCGTATGAGTGGGGTATTTATTTGTTACGAGACTCAAACTTTCTCTGAACTGTTCCGCAACTGTATCATCGGAGTCTGATGGTCGGTAGAAGGAGCCAATTATTAACTTAATTCGGCTGTTAAGTATAACATCCACCCATACTCATTCGCACGGAGTATCTACTTCGACTTCACTACAAGATAAACCACTACTGACAGACACAAACACTCCACCACCAATTCTGCCTAATCTATCTTTCCTGAACACCGTCTGAGACTTCGTAAAAATTTCTGCAGAACTTATTTCAGGCTTTAGCCAGCTTTCTGTACCTATAACGATATCAGCTTCTGTGCTTTCTATTAGAGCTTGAAGCTCAGGGACTTTTCCAGCGCAACTACAACAATTTACAGCTATAATTCCGACTGTTCCTTGATCCAAGCACGTCCTGTAATTGCCATGCACCCTTTGACATTGCAGCCCACCCCGCACTTTCCCGAGGCCTTCTAACATAAAAAACCGCCCAGTCCACGCCACACAGCCTCCGCTACCCGTGTAGCCGCCAGCTGAGTGTAGTGAACTCCTGACCTATTCAGCGGAACCCGAAACCCCACCACCCTATGGCGCAAGTCAAGGAATCTGCAGCCAACACGGTCGCAAAACCGTCTGAGCCTCTGATTCAGACCCTCCATCCGGCTCTGCACCAAAGGTCCACAGTCGGTTATGTCAACGATGCTGCAGATGGTGAGCTCTGCCTTCATCTCGTAAGCAAGACCGGCAGCCTTCACCAAATCAGATAGCCGCTGGAATCCAGAGAGAATTTCCTCAGATCCAAAGCGACACACGTCATTAGTGCCGACATGTGCCACCACCTGCAGCTGGCTGCACCCCCACATCAGGAATGACTCCTCCCGGAATGCACACGGAGTGCACACTGGATTTCTTCCCCTCCTTAGCCGCCGTATCCCTAAGGGGCCCATTACGCGCCTAACATTGGAGCTCCCAACTACCAGTAAGCCCATCCTCTGCGATTGCCTGGACCTTGAAGGCTGAGAATGATGCTCTGAAACAGGACAGGCAGCTGCATCTGGCTCAGCCAGAGACAGTGCCTGAAACCGATTTGTCAGACGCACTGGGGAAGCTTTCTGATCAGCCTCCGGGAACGCCTTTCGCTGCCTGCCACGCCTTGGAACGACCTCCCAATCAACCACAGGCGAGGGCTCAGCCCCACTGCGGGCAGCAACCGGGGCAACCACAGCGGCAGACCGATCTGGGGACAGACGGGACGAGGTTGACATCCCCGTGATACCCAAGTCCGGCTCCCCACAGTGGTGCCCATTGGCAACAGCCTCAAGCTGCGCGACCGAAGTCAGCTGTGAGCGAAGGGATGCCAAGTCAACCCTCATCCGAACACAGCAATCGCAGTCCCTGTCCACTCTAATCGATGTTGAACAACAGTTACTGAAACACGAGTCCGTGCCTAGATAACGCAAGCGAAACACGCAAAGAATGTATCAACTAACCTGTACAAATGCCTAACGACTGCGCTACAATCTGCTGAATTTACGATTACAGTAACTAAAACTCGAAATTGCACCTCCTATACGAAACTCACACGCAATTTAAATAAGAATCTACCAAGTAAACACTAAAGCGCGATGCTACAACTGTCAAATACTATAATACGCCCGAAATATATGAATTAAATAATGCAAGTACCCAAAAACACGCAAAGAAATTAATTAAACTATCTAACAAATAAGTAAGCTAGAGCACCACGCGGTGCCGAACGTTAGCTGAGCAAGAGGGGTAGCCCCAGCACGTGGTTCAGCCGACACATTGCTGGGAATTCCATGGTGACGCAGTGTCGATGAAGAAGACATGCCGGGAGTGCCAAAGATGGCGGACTTCGTGAAACCATAATGGCAGACATTTCACAGTTCATACATAAATTAACAGTAGCCAGATGAATCATGATATCTCAAAAAGAAACATGTACACTAACATTATCTGCACGACGATTCTGATTTTATAATCAGATTTTCAATATCTTTATTAGTTTAAAGTTTAGTATCTGACGATAAACTATACAAGTAACACGTAGCAACGAATTTACAAAATATAAACGTTTCATCCGATTTTGTCTATCGATGTGTCTTTAGAAAGCTATTAGTGTAAACCTAAAGCGGTATAAATTTAAGTCATGTAACTTGAACAGTACATGAGTTATTGTAGGTCAAAGTGGCCGATTACTTCCGATCGGGTCAGCCCATAAGTACTCCACAGTTACATGATAAAATGGTAGCAGAATGATTGTAAATATATTTATTCATCTATGTCTTTGTTTATATCCCATGTATACTATTCATGAAGAAATCGGTCAATTAGTTACTGTGTTTTAGAAAGCAAAAGAGACATTAGGCTACTGGTTTGCATCTGTTATATTCCCTTGATGTATGTTTATTTAATTTGTTTATGTGTTTAATAATGTATGTTTGAGTGTGTTTATGGTCCAGCCATAGGAATATTTATTTAACTCCAAGTTATTTAAAGGTAATTCCAGTATTTCGAATGTGTTTCATTATGTTTGTGAATATGTGTTGGCTTGAAGACACGGCGGGAGTGCTCTAGCCAGTCACAGCGCTCGTTATTAAAGCAGGCGACTATCAACGTGGGGGAGGTGTATCGTTCAGAGAGAGGACGGGGAGTTCTGAACAGGGTGGCGCGAGGGACAGTCGCACAGGACACGGAGAGTTCTGGAGAGTCCGGAAGAGGACACGAGAGAGTCCTGGACAGTACAGCGCGACGAACGGAGAGTTGCGAGAAAGGCTTGGAGAGTGGAGCAGTTTGTGCGTGGTCGTGAGAGACAGTAATATTTCGTAGTACCGACTTGTGCACTTGTGAGGTTTCTGTAGCTTCTGCAGTGAAGATGTAGTATGCGTTTAGAAGCGAAACTAGTAGTGTGAGACAGTAAAGACATTCTCAAGAAACAGCTACAGTGACATTTTTTTCTTTTAAGTAATAAACGTTTTATTGATCTGAAGATAGCTCGTCATTAAGATGACAATAGTCATAAAATAAAGGAATTTTAGCGATTCTGGCCTAGGATTTTTATCCAGATATTCTATTTTGAATAATACACACTGTCGGTGTGATTAAGCAAATTCAGTTGATTGTTCATTTGTGTTAGGAGCTGAATGTGTATATAATTCTTGTGATTGAACCAGTGATTCACTGTTGTGTATTTATATTCTGTTTTTTCAAATGGTTCAAATGGCTCTGAGCACTATGCGACTTAACATCTGTGGTCTTCAGTCGCCTAGAACTTAGAACTAATTAAACCTAACTAACCTAAGGACATCACACACATCCATGCCCGAGGCAGGATTCGAACCTGCAACCGTAGCAGTCGCACGGTTCCGGACTGAGCGCCTAGAGCCACGAGACCACCGCGGCTGGCTTCTGTTTTTTAGTGCCTTATGTGACTGAATTGTCATATAAATAATTGCACAACTATTTACTTAGACATAAGCATGGCTATATCGGTAGTGTTGTTGGTAGGAAGGGTCTTAGTTGCCGGGTGTCCTTTGCAATAGTAGACGAATGTGTTGTTAGAGGTTATATCTCTTACCCTAAATGAGGGTAAGTATTATCTGGCTTTGTAAATTTTTTAATTGTCATGTGTGATGAGTGCAGAATGACCACCATTATGGACTTTTATGTTATTACCTGGTTGCCCTTGTTTGAATTGGTTCTATATTTGACCTCATTCTGCTGTCGTAAAACATGTCCGATAAGCAAGTGCCGTGCCCGCGGTCAGCATGGGGCGTTGACGGTTGTGGCGGCGGCCAGGGCTGTTGGTTCATGCTGTACTTGGAGGTGGGCGGGCGGTGGCAAAATCATTTCCTGGAGTGAGACTGGAAAAGACACTTCTG
This sequence comes from Schistocerca gregaria, assembly GCF_023897955.1. Taxonomy (NCBI): domain Eukaryota; kingdom Metazoa; phylum Arthropoda; class Insecta; order Orthoptera; family Acrididae; genus Schistocerca; species Schistocerca gregaria. The sequence continues at coordinate 541,762,948 of NC_064923.1, forward strand.
GGTAGAGCCACATGCGAGGACCTCAAGGAGCTGGTGTGCGGGGCAGTGATATTTGGCATCTGATTGTTCTAGCCCTACCTAAGTACCTTGTACTGTACAGTTACATTGCAATTGTCACGTAGCAATCGAATATGCTATTCTGGAGCGTCATTGGACACTTGAAAGGTTATATAATGCACTGTCCTAGTAGGTGATTGACAGTAATTGACAGGCAACCGTGAACTGGCAGCTTGTACGCAAGTCTTTTCTGCAGCAAGAGATCGATGCTGCACATCAGTTCTCTGACTTCGCTTGTTTGTACTTGAGGTGCCGCAGTATGGCGAACGTGTGTGGGCTGGTGGACAGGTGTCGCTAGCAGTCAAGCAGCTGGGGACCTGTAGCCGCTCTAACTTTCATATTGGCAAAGCGCTTTTCCATTGCACCACAATATTATTGAAATCTCATGGGAATATAGCCGCACCGGACCGCTGAAGAACAATGTGTACTCGAAGAGTAACGTGTACAATATTAGTGTACAATATTAGACATAAGTAATCCACGTTATACTGAACAGTACATGCCATCACCTCAGCTTCCTTGCAACCAATAATGATAAGTGTACGCTACTTTCCAGTGCTTTTTCGATAAACCTGCATTGGTCGACGCACTATCCAGTTCGACTCCACAATGCATCTCGAGGAGAAAAGTAAAAAACCTTAAAGGAGATCGGACCCTCCGAGGAAAGGAAGCTGAAGTAACCTGCTAATAGGTTTAATAGACTACCGGACAATGCCTACTTGAGAAACCGCTTTGTCCATCTATACCTCTCCATTACGGAGGGGAGGGGGAGAGGAAGAAGGAGGTCAGTATGTAATTTAAGTCACATAGGACAAGAATTGCAAATCTTCAGTAACTAAAGCGACACTATTGGAAGCTTTAGACTTCTAATCGAGAAACCAAAGCCAGAAAACCAGTACGGCCACCGTGGTCACGGTAGACAATAATGTAAAACTGCTTAATATCTTCAGATTTATTTAGTATGTAAATGAACTGCTCATATTTTGATTTAGGTTGACATCGATTTCTCTAGGTAACTTCGTCTAAAAACAGGGATGGCTGTTGGTCCTTTTTGTAGAACTGAACTCTAATGACATCAATATCGATTGCTCTGAGAGCCAAAACTTTGTTGCTATGTTTTGAAGAGTGAATTCCTAACTTTCCGGTTTACTTTGTTCTTTTAAAGTTTACTTGCCTGTACTAGGAGACAGACGGAAAGAGACTTATTCTAGAGAAACTAATTGCTCAAAAATTAATTGAGAATAGACTAAAATACTTCACCTCTCAACTATGTTTGCCCCAGGCTGGACGATGTAACGGACCCCATGCATTGAAGATACGTTCAAATACTCTTTCACCAAATCCAGCGCAGTTTCGTACTTCGTGGCTTCTCCTAGAAGCAGAAGTATTAAACAGAAAGTTTAAGATAAAGAATATTGTATGGCACATCTTATATTGTTAATACCTCTAGGCAGATATGAGAAGGGATGATTATGAAGTGTATTACTATATAGCCCTCGTCAACAGCAGTAGAATATTATTTTTGTTACTGAAGAAGTTGCAACTGGTGTGAACAAAATGTTGTACGTGTGAATGTAGAAAGGTGAATTGCGTCCAGGGGACATCGAGGTATTGATGATACTGCTCAGTAGACAAGGAGGCGTGAGGATATCAGCCATGACTCTGTTGAAGAAATCATTCTGTCATTCATCAGAAACAACGAGGGGAGCCCATGGAAAAGCAAGTTCAGAACACCAGTTAGCTCTCCGGCCAGTCTGCTCCCAAATCAAGTCCTAATGCCTTAAAAATGTTTGCGCCATCTCACTCTGTGATATAGTTAACGATGGAGGGTGTAGTATATGGTTGAAGTGGTGTTGATCAGTAATACTTAACGATACCAGCTGATGGTTCTCTATGTACTGTAGTCAACAAAGGCTCAATAATATTGAGCATGTTCAAATGGCTCTAAGGACTATGGTACTTAACATCTGAGGTCATCAGTCCCCTAGTCTTAGTTCTATTCAAACCTAACTAACCCAAGGGCATCACACACATCCATGCCGAAGACAGGATTCGAACCTGCGACCGTAGCAGCAGCGCGGTTCCGGAATGAAGAACCTAGAACCCCTCAGCCACAGCAGCCGGCCATATTTTCCTGTGTGCGGTATAAATTTTCGATAAGGTGTCTCTTGAAACACCAAGCACTTCGGCTAACTTGGTTACGGAAGGAGCCAACATACGAACAGCAGCAATTTTCCCAGGTTCGAATTCGGTCTGGCTTAATGCACTCACAACTACACAGAACACTGTTCTGTCTACGACTGACTCTTGCAATGTTTCGCAGATGTTGTGCAAGTGCCGTTTGTAGACAAATACGAGAGTGCAGCCTGTGGGACTAGCATCTGCATGCATTCGTGATGAAGCAAGTATTTCTCATGGACTTTCCATATTTTTGTGCAGCTCTTGTAAATGCGTTAGGAGTTAGTCCAGTCAGCTGGTACAATAGACCTTACAAAAGGTCTGAATGTTACGAACTTTTATACGTTGTATTTAGATGGTGCGTTGAGTAGAATCTAAGTTTCCGACTTCGAGAGCCCTGTGCCAACACAGGGGAGCCAAAAAACCGCGAAATTTTGGCACTATTTTTCAGTGTATTTTCTATAAATGTTCCGTTGCGTCCTAATACAAAAAGTACTAAGACTTACTTGTGGTGCATAGTATTTTATACAACTTAAAGTGCTTAAATATATTTTTATATCGTACACTTACCCCTCATTATCCATGAACTTTGCGGAGTTCGGATGATGCATGCCTCAAAAATATGATGCATGCCTCAAAAATACCTACGGTTGTACCGTAGTAGCATAGACAACGGAGGGCTATCTCCGGAGAAACCAGACTAACATTTAATTTTTGAAGAGAATCGACCAAGCAAGAGTCGGTATTGAGTTGTAAATTGTCGCAGCTATGTTGGAAAAATTCCAGACCTTCAAGCGCTGATAGAAAGCACTAAAGCTTAAATCGCTATAGGAACAGAAAGCTGGCTAAAGCCGGAAATTGTTACAGAGGCGCAAGCCGTGTTCAGAAAGGATATATTAAATAAAGTAGTAGGTGGTGTGTTTGTGTCTGTTGGTAGTAGTTTATCATGTACTGAAGTTGAAATAGACAATTCCTGCGAATTACTATGGGTAGAGGTTATACTCAACAGCACTATCAAAATAATAATTGGCTCCTTCTACCGATCCCCCGACTCAGATGATATAATAGCTGAACGGTTCAATGAAAACTTGAATCTCATTACAAATAAGTTCCCACTCATACAGTTATAAGGTGGAGACTTCAATCTACCCTCGATTTGCTGGCGAAAATACATGTTCAAATCGGTGGAAGACAGAAAACATTTTCCGAAATTGTACTAAATACTTTCTCTGAGTATTACTTTGAACAACTAGTTCATGAGCCCAGAATAATTATAAATGGTTGCGAAAACACGCTTTTGACCTCTTAGCCACAAACAATTCTGATCTAATAGAGAGCGTCATGACGGATACAGGTATCAGTGAACACAAGGTTATTGTAGCGAGGCTCAAAACCATATCAACCAAAACGCAAATAAACGCAAAATATATCTATTTAAAACAGCGGATAAAAATTCGCTTGATGCCTTCCTAAGAGAGAATCCTCATTCCTTCCAAGCTAATTATGTAAGTGTAGACCAGATGTGTCTTAAATTCAAAGATACAGTATCGACAGCAATAGATAGATTCATACCATATAAGTTAAGAAGAGACAGGACTGATCCACCATGGTACACAAAACGCGTCAGAAAATTGTTGCAGAAGCAACGAAAAAAGCATGCCAAATCCAAAAGAACGCAATATCCCCAAGACTGGCTAAGTTTCACGGAAGCTCGAAATTTAGTGTGAACGTCAATGCGAGATGCTTTTAATAGTTTCCACAGTGAAACATTGTCTCAAAGTATGGTAGAAAACCCAAAGAGATTTTGGTCGTATGTAAAGTACACCAGTAGCAAAAAAACAGTCATCAGCCAGGGTGGCCGAGCGGTTCTAGGCGCTACAGTCTGGAACCGCTCGACCGATACGGTCGCAGGTTCGAAACCCGCCTCGGGCATGGATGTGTGTGATGTCCTTAGGTTAGTTAGGTTTAATTAGTTCTAAGTTCTAGGGGACTGATGACCTCAGAAGTTAAGTCCCATAGTGCTCAGAGCCATTTGAACCAAAAACCAGTCCAATATTGTCACTGCGCGATGGCGATGGAAATGTTACCGATGATGGTGCCACTAAAGCTGAGTTACTAAATACAGTTTTCCGTAATTCCTTTACGGAAGAAGATGAAGTAAATATTTCAGAATTCGAAACGAGAACAGCTGTTAGCATTAGTGACATAAAAGTAGATATCTTCGATGTTGCGAAACAAATCACTTAAGAAAGGCAAGTGTTCGGGTCCAGATGATATGCCAATCAGGATCCTTTCAGAGTATGCAGACGCAATAGCGCCTTTCTTAGCAATCATATACAACCGCTCACTTGACGAAAGGTCTGTTCCTAAAGACTGGAAAGTAGCACAGGTCACACGAATATTCAAGAAAGGAAATATGAGTAACCCATTGAATTACAGACCCATATCACTGACCTCAATTTGCAGTAGGAATTTGGAGCATATGCTGTACGCGAACATTATGAATCACCTTGAAGAAAATGACTTATTGATACATATCCAACACGGATTCAGAAAATATCATTCTTGTGCAACGCAGCTAGTTCTTTATTCCCATGAAGTAATATGTGCCGTCAACAAGGAATCTCAGATCGATTCCATCCTCCTAGATTTCCAGAAGGCTTTTGATATCGTTCCTCACAAGCGGCTGTTAATCAAATTGCGTGCATATGGAATATCGTCTCAGTTGTGCGACTAGATTCATGAGTTGCTCTTAGAGGTCACAGTTCGTAGTGATAGACGTTGAATCATCGAGTAGAACAGAAGTGATATCCGGCGTTCCGTAAGGTAGTGTCATAGGCCCTCTGCTGTTCCTGATATACTTAAATGATATAGGTGATAATCTGAGCAACCCCCTCAGATTGTTTGAAGATGACGCTGTAATTTACAACCTAGTAAAATCATCAGACGATCGATTCCAGTTACAAAATGATCTAGAGAGAATTTATGTTTGGTGCGAAAAGTGGCAATTGGCACTAAACAAAGAAAAGTGCGAGGTCATCCATACGGGTACTAAAAGAAATCCAATAAATTTTGGGTATACGATAATTTGCACAAATGTAAGGGCTGTCAATTCGACTAAATACCTAGGAATTAGAATTACGACGAACTTAAATTGGAAACACCACATAGATAATATTGTGGGGAAGAAAAACAAAGACTGCACTTCGTTGGAAGAACACTTAGAAGATGCGACAAACCCTCTAAACAGCAGTTCTAAGTTGTAGGGGATTGATGGCCTCAGAGCCATTTGAACCCACTAAAGAGACAGCCTACGTTACACTTGTTCGTCCTGTGCTGGAATACTACTGCGCGGTGTGGAATCTTTACCAGGTAGGATTGACGGAGGACATCGAAAAAGTGCAAAGAAGGGCAGCTCGTTTCTTGTTATCGCGCAACAGGGGTGAGTGTGTCAGTGATATGATGCGCGAGTTGGAGTGGCAGTCACTGAAACAAAGGCGGTTTTCTTTGCGGCGAGATCTGTTTACGATATTGCAATCACCAGCTTCCTCTTCCGAACGCGAAAATATTTTGTTGACACCCAGCTACGTATGGAGAAATGATCATCATAACAAAATAAGAGAAATCATACCTCGAACCGAATGATTTAGTTGTTCCTTTTTCCCACGCGCCATTCGAGAGTGAAATGGTAGGGAAGTAGTATGAAAATGGTTTGATGAACCCTCCGCCAGGCACTAAAGTGTGAACTGCAGAGTAACAATGTAGATGTAGATGTATATGTAGATGTAGAGGGGCAGTACCCTTTTCAGTTGACTGAGCTGACATTGTAATGTTATCTAAAATGGTGCTGTTATTGCATACAGCTGAAACCAAGGGGAAACTATAGCCGTTATATTTCTCGACTCCTGTACCTCTACTGTGTTGTTAAGTAATTAGGGAATACTTTTGGTAAAATATTCTGGAGATAAACTAGTTTCCTATTCGACTTCCCAAGTGGGAACTATTTAAGATGATGTCGTCATCGCCGGCCAGTGTGGCCGAGCGGTTCTAGGCGCTTCAGTCTGGAACCGTGAAACCGCTACGGTCGCAGGTTGGAATCCCGCCTCGGCCATGAATGTGTGTGATGTCCTTAGGTTAGTTAGGTTTAAGTAATTCTAAGTTCTAGGGGACTGATGACCTCAGATGTTAAGTCCCATAGTCCTCAGAGCCATTTGAACCATTTCTTTTTTTGATGTCGTCATCACGAAAAACAAAACTTGCATTCAATAGGTCAGAGCGCGGAAAATTAGATCCCTTAATCCGGTAGGTAAGCTATAAAATTTGGAAAGGGAAAGGGACGTGTTGATAACTAAGACGAAAATTTAATTGTGACAGAGGGCTGGAATTCGATAGTAGAAAAAGGAAGAAAGGGAAAAATTGTAGGTGAACATGGACTAGAGAATTCGAAACTAGATTTTAAGCTGGTGAACACTGATCATAATTTATCGGTTACGAATTAAAGGTTAAAAGTCAAGAGACTATAAAAGGGTAGGAAATTAAGGATATGGGACCTGCGCAAATAGAAAGAAATAGAGCTAGTTTAGAGTTTCTTAAGGAACGATAGACAATTATTAACTAAATAAGGGGAAAAATGCAATAGAAGGCGAATGGTTAGCTTTGAAAGATGAAACAGTGAAGGCAGCAGAGAGAAATCTTCGGATAATTCACGATTTAATGGATATAACTGATGAAAGGAGAAAATATAAAAATGGGTGCCTGATGCAGGCAACAGAGAATACAGTCGTTTAAAAAAAGGTATTGACAGGAAGTGCAAAATGGCAAACCAGGAATGGCTAGACGAGAAATAGAAAGATGTAGAGGCATGCCTAACTAAGGCAAGACAGTTACATATAACACGAAAATTAAAGAAAGAGAAGCAGCTGTATGAATATCAATAGCTAAAATGGAAAGTCAGTATAATCAAAGAAGGGAAAGCTGCAAGAAATATGTATGATGTCCTCCAAAGAACGAGGCCCCGTGGTTCCTCGCGGAGATATCACAAGTAAGCTCAGTATCTGCCACGCGTAACCACGAATGAGGGACGTCAGAGTAGACGCGCCCTGAAGAGTTCCATACATCACCGCTGCAGAAGGCGTACTTACTCGCGAACGAACTAGTTCGGAAGAGCACTCCCACAGGCGAACTACGCGCACCAGTTCACGAGTAACCTCGCTACTTAGTTCGTTCGCTCTTTTCCGAAGACTGACGGACAATAGCGAGACGGAGCGAGAGCCCGCAGTAGGCTTTAAAGAAAGCACGTGAACTAATAAATAAATATATTTTAAAATTAAAATACTACAGGTGCACTGTATATAAAGTCAAGTAGCTTACTACCCCATTTTACCCATTTGTGTAAATAACTGGTTTATTTGCCCTTTCGAAGTCTAATTACTCGACATAAAACTGTAATAATACAGTCATTGGAAACACTGGTCATTATTTAAAAGACTAGCACAACGAACAAAAGAACGTGTGCTGTAGCGGTAGCAAAGCGAGCGAACAGTCTTTTTGGAAATCCAGATGGGAGCTAACGAACTAAAAGAATGTCCTAGTTCGCGACGGAACTAAACTGGACGTTCCCAGTCGTGAACTATTATGACAAGTACTTAATACGTCAGAGTGGAGTGCCGCTCAGCCCCTTCTGTAATCATCGCTGCAGACGGCAGCATCACCTCATTACAGAACTGGCAGTACGAGAGTTATATTAGACAGAACTATGTAGCTAAGTTTATAGTCAGTTGTACTTTGAGAGACTATACTAATATCTTGTAGCATATCAAATGATAACATCAACTCGACCTCCTACAGAAGCAAATCTAAGGACCTACCAGTGCCGACGACTGTTCTTCGTCCGGCACAACACCGTATACAAGGGCTATACAAGCAAACGAACTTGAAGGGAATATTATATAAACGGAAAAGAAAGTAGATGAAGGCGAGCTGGGAAATATGATAGTGAGAAAAGAATTCGACAGTGCACTGAAAGACTTCATTCGAAACAAGGCTGTTGGATTCCTAGGCAGATCTATCCACGACAAAACTATTCCACCTGGTGTACAACACATATGAGACAGCGGAAAAAACCATGAGACCTCAAGGAGAATGTAGCAACCCTAATCTCAAAGAAAGCGGATATTATCAAGTGTGAATAGTATCGAAAATCAATTTAATACGTCATACTTGCTAAATACTGACGCGAAATATCTGTAGAAGAATGGAAAACTGGAAGAAGCCGACGTCGGGAAAGATCAGTTTGGGATCCGGGTAAGTGCAGGAAAATGGATGCAGTAATGATCTTGCAAGGGCAGGTATCGGCTATGATGCTTTTCCTGTGTGACGAGTTTATTTCTGGCGAAACGGAATGTCAGAAACTAGCAGTTATAAGCTGTGCCGGCCAGTGTGGCCGAGCGGTTCTAGGCGCTTCAGTCTAGAACCGCGCGACTGCTACAGTCGCAGGTTCGAATCTTGCCTTGGGCATGGATGTGTGTGATGTCCTTAGGTTAGTTAGGTTTAAGTAGTTCTAAGTTCTAGGGGACTGATGACCTCAGATGTTATGGCCCATAGTGCTCAGAGCCATTTGAACCATTTTTCGTTATGAGCTGTCATGAGTCACCAGTCAGCCTTAACACTGCACATTAACGGGGAGCACACGAACGTACCCGATAGAAATCCGCACGTCTGTTGCTGCCAATGCCATTCTATGTCCGAAGTGACGACGATCTGGCAACATCGCCCTCAAACACACCCAAGTTTGCAAAAGTGTGTCCCTTTGTTATTCACATCCAAGTACAGGCCATCTTGTATGAGTAGCAATGTCTATAACGTTGTTTCGAGCAATTAGGTGCGAGATATATTTTTCAATGAAAACATTTCTGCGTTTACGTAGGAGTAGACTAATGTTCTCAAAGTGAGCTTTAGTTCATTATTCAGCACACAGCTGTAGCGATCCTCCTACCACGATGCAAATAAATATATGTGCTGCTGAACAGCTGCATATTTTTGGCAATATATCTTAGATAAGTTTTACGTTCTTCTGATTTTATTGCAACATTTCCAATGTCCTATTACTATAAGGTGTCTTGAGATGTTTATATTATTAGTGTCTTGTTTCGTACGAAATATTGTTGTAGTTTCACTTCGATGGTAGTTTATCCAGTTTTATTTTCATCTCAGCATGCATAGCTACAGCAGCTTATATCCGTTTGAAGTTGGTTATTGCATTTAAGCTTAGATTTTCTTCTGCAACTCCCCCCCCCCCCCCCCCCGCTGCCTCACACGTACACACCACACGTGCACACACACACACACACACACACATATATATATATATATATATATATATATATATCTGGTCATTACCCAATTAACTATTCATTAGCCTCAGGATGTATCCTACCAACCGATCCCTTCCTTTAGTCAAGCTGTGCCACAAATTTCTTTCCTCTTGGATGTGTTTCAGTATTTTCTCATTTGTTATCAGTTCTGCTTATCGAAACCTTAACACTCTGCTGCTCCCTTTCCTTTCAAAACCTATTCTCTTCTTGTGTGTGCCAATGATCCTCCGTGTTCCTCTTTTGCATACGGGGCTTCATTCTAATATACTTGGTTGCGACTGTTTATTTTTCACGACCTCTTTTCGAGGCATCAGTAATTCCGTTAAACTGAACGTTCCAAATCTTTTGCCATCCCAGACGGAAATTGTTCTCTCTGAACTTTAACTCTTCTAAAAATTTCTTCTTTTTCTATCCGCAGATTGATTAACAAGAACTTACGATCCATACTTAGGTTACACTCTGAGCATTATTGTACGGTGTAAATGGGCATGAACTGTGATTTTCATCAATGGTTTTGGTAAGCTGAAGGCGTCCTAAGAATGTGCTATGAAGGCAAACACGAATATAGGAACTTTAGAAGGGATTAGAAGCAGAAATATGCAGCCGTACTCTAGAGAAAACAAGTATCTCACCACTCTCTGATGCGGCTTCAGACATGTCTTCACCGCTCATCGGAGCTCAATTCGTAGCAGGACTCATCAGTGAAGACAACTCTACTCCAGTCAATGAGATACCAGGCCGAAGGTTCTGGAATGTCTCCGGAAGTTGGTGGGAAACCAACCGGGCTGTCACCGACCGTACGACCCGATAACCAGGAGTGATGGTCTGGGGTGCGATTTCTTTTCATAGCAGCACCTCTTCAGTTGTCATCTGCGACACCCCCCAGTACGGTGGTAGGTCTACGATATTCTGCACCCCGTTTTCTTGCCTTTCATCATGGCAAACCGTCCTGAGGTAACATTTCAGCAAGATAATACCCCTCCCCCCGTTCAGGACGAGAGTTTCTACAGTTTGTCATTCATGCTCGCTAAATCCTACCCTGGCTAGTTAGGTTAACGGATGTCTCCGCAATTGGGATTGTTCTGAGCACTATGTGCAGGGACCCCTAATCGACTCCGGATTTTGACGGTCTAATGCGCCAATTGTACAGAGTTCGATGCGATATCCGTGAGGAGCACATCCAGCAACTCTGTCAATCAATACGAAGCCTAGTAACTGCTTACATAGGGGCCACAGGTGGAAAAACTTGCTCTTTTTGTGAAGCCATTTCTCTTGAATGAATCATCTAGTTTTTCAGAAATTGTAATAATTGTTTTGTAGATGTACAACATATCTAACGATTTCCGTTGGCTCCAGATAATTCTTTCGTGATGGTGCGCCAACTCTGCGCAGCCAGAAGTTCGCAATGTGGTTCCTAGAAAACCGTTTGTCTGTATCTTCAGAGGTCAGTCTTTATTCACCAATTTTTATTACCGGTAAGTTGTAAGTAGGCTGTTTAGGTTCTTATATTGGTAACGCCGCCACCACGTAGCGCTTTGTATGACAATCACTGGCTGTGCTGTGTGCAGTCTGTGGCTGGTTTGCATTGTTGTCTGCCATTGTAGTGTTGGGCAGCGGCAGCTGGATGTTAACAGCGCGTAGCGTTGCGCAATTGGAGGTGAGCCGCCAGCAGTGGTGGACGTGGGGAGAGAGATGGCAGAGTTTTGTAATTTGTAAGAATTGGTGTCATGAACTGATATATATATATATATATATATATATATATATATATATATATATATATATATATATTATGACTATTAAGGTAAATACATTGTTTGTTCTCTACTAAAATCTTTCATTTGCTAACTCTGCCTATCAGTAGTTAGTGACTTCCATAGTTTGAATCTTTTATTTAGCTGGCAGTAGTGGCGCTCGCTGTATTGCAGTAGTTCGAGTAACGAAGATTTTTGTGAGGTAAGTGATTTGTGAAAGGTATAGATTAATGTTAGTCATGGCCATTCTCTTGATGGGAGTACTGAAAGTCAGATTGCGTTACGCTAAAAAAATATTGTGTGTCAGTTTAAGCACAGTCTTGTACAATTTTTCTAAGGGGACGTTTCATATGTCGACCCTTAGCCGAGGACACCTCACTGGAATCTTCTGATTTTATCTTGTAGTTTGTGTAATTAGTGTAGATTTTGTTTATTGCTAGCGCGTAATCTTTCATTGTTGTACAGTAAAACACTTGTGGCATGCATGTAGATTTGCACCAAGTATTTCGCAGCTTCGCTTGCAATTAACTAGATACGAGGGTCAGTCAAAAAGTAATGCCTCCTATTTTTTTTTCTACGTTTAATTGTCAGGAAATTTAAATGCAATTACATAGGTTGAAAACCACAACATTGAGGATCATTTTGTCATTATTCAATGTAATCTCTGCCAATCTCTACAGTTTTGGTCCATCTTTGAACAAGGGCATGTATCCCAGTACGGTAAAAATCACAGCTCTGCTTCCTAAGCCATTAACGCACGGATGTTTTGACGGCCTCCTCATCTTCAAAATGAATCCCACGATGAGCTTCTTTTAGTGGCCTGAACAGATGGAAGTCTGATGGTGCCAGGTCAGGGCTGTATGGGGGATGAGGCAAAACTTCCCATCCAATTTTGACAATCTCGTCAGAGGTGTGATGACTGGTGTGTGGTCTTGCATTGTCATGCAAAAGAAGAACATCTGCCATTGATTTTGTTGGGCGAATTCGCTGAAGACGTGCTTTAAGTTTTTTGAGGGTTGTGACGTATTGAACAGAATTTATTGTGCATCCCTGCTCCAAAAAATCAACCAGAATCACACCCTCTTTATCCCAGAAAACTGTTGCCATAATTTTCCCTGCCGATCGCACAGTTTTGAATTTTTTCTTCCTCGGCGAGCTTGTGTGACGCCACTCCATTGACTACCTCTTTGATTCGGGTTCAAAAAAATGCACCCATGTTTTGTCCCCGGTCACAATCTTTTTCAGAAACTCATCTCCCTCCAAACGGAAGCGCTGCAAGTGTTGGGATGCTATTGTTTTCCTTGCCTCTTTATTCTGATCGGTTAACATTCTTGGAACCCACCGTGCACAAACTTTTGAGTACCCCAATTGTTTAATAATCGTGATCACACTGCCTTTACTAAGAGAAATAATGCGACACACTTCATCTGCAGTCACCCGACGGTCACCACGAATGGTGTCATCAACTTGCTGAATGTTGTGTGGAGTCACTGCACTCACTGTCCTGCCGCTCCGCTTTTCATCAGTCAACGGTGTTTGCCCTTCAGCTTCCTTACAACGACGAACCCATCGTCTAACAGTGCTGACATCCACTGTCACAACACCATACACCTTCTTCAGTCTTTCATGAATGCGTATGGGTGTTTCACCTTCTGCATTAAAGAATTCAATCACACAACGCTGTCTCAAACGAACATCGATGTCGGCCATCTTACAAACTTCTGCTGTGCTGCCACCTGTTGACACAGAAAGTTACTACTGCAGTGGATTGCAGAAGAAGGTTTGAGGAATGGCGCCAAATTCAAATTTTTCACTTAACTTAACTTTTTTAAGTAGAAAAAAATGGGAGGCATTACTTTTTGACCGACCCTCGTATTATTTTCAGTTCTATGTTTATGTGTTCTCTTATTTTTGCTCTTCAAATTGTGTTTTTCAGTGTTGTCGTGTGAAATATTGTGACAATAATGGCGTCTGAAAAACGTAATACTAGGCTTCAAAGTAAACTGAGAAATGACATTGAAGATGAAAGCAGTGTGTTAGAGCCACCATGTAATGAATTAACTAATGTTCAAAGTAGTAATTTGGTAATAGTGAATAGGGAAAAGGAGCGGGCTGCAAATAATGGCGTAGGCAGTGAAACAATTAGTGAACAGGGAAGCATTATCGATCGATCGGTCGGCAACAGCTCGCGTCAGGAATCCGAAATGACAGGACACAATCTAGGAAATACTGTACATTTAGGTTTTGCGTCCTCACCATTTTCTCAAATAAGTCAAGACACATTTTCTGATTGTCAAAACGTGAATGTTGCCGGTGCAAGTGCACTTCCGAAAAGAATAGAGAAACAGATTCCAGACACTAATACATTATTATTGCAATTGATGCAACAAATGAAACACAATCAGAGACAAACACAGCAGCAGTTAGACACAATGGAGCAAAATCAGAGACAAACACAGCAAAATCTTCAAAAGTTAGACACAACACTTGAACGAAATCAGAAAGAAACGGGACAAAATCTTCAAAAGTTAGACACAATGGAACAAAAGCTTCAAAAGTTAGACTCAGTGGAACATACGCTTGAACAAACACGTGAAGATTTAGCTACTGAGTTGTATAAAATCGAATCGAAATGTCAAAAAGTCTGTAATGACGTAAAAACATAAATTTGTGAGCATTTTCAACCTATTTTTTGCGGCATGAAAATGCATTACAGAATCACGAAGCATCCATAAAAGAATTGCAAACTATTGTTCATGAAAATCATGAGACCTTGCAAGCTAAAAGTGACTCAGTAGATACGATTTCAACACAAATGGACACTCTGAAACTTGGTTCAGAAAAACACACAGATAAAATAATTTCATTATCGGATAAAGTAGCCGAACTTTCAGATCAGTTCACTAACTTATCTACAAAGGTAGATGATGATCTGAATGACACAAGACCTGTAGCCTCCACGGACACTGAGGAGTATGAACAAATTAGAAAATTCAAACAAAATAAAAATCAAATCAATACACAGTACAAAAGAGAAATCCGGGAAGTACAAGATCAGTTGGCACTATTAATACAAGAATTACATATTTCAGAGGACACTCGCGCTCCAGTACGGGAAGAGGGACATAGAAATACGGAACAACCACAAAATAATAGCACAGGGCACTTCGGAAATTATGAAAGAAATTGGCAAGGTACACCGAATTTTGAGATGGAACCGCCGAAACGACGTAACAGTGACCGACATGCGACTCACCTACATGATGATTTTGACTATAAGCTGTTCATTACTACACGTAAATTCAAAACATTTAAGAATTCTGGCAACGACATTCATCCACAAGCATGGCTCCATCAATTCTCTCATTGTTTTCCTCCCAACTGGTCATTAGAACACAGATTAGAATTTATGTGTGGCTACTTAGAGAATGAACCAGCTGTAAGAATGCGATCGATCATTCACGATTGCCACAGTGAAGGAGAATTTTACCATGCCTTCCTCTCAGCATATTGGTCCCAAGCCACACAAGACCGAGTAAAACATAGCATCATAATGATGAAACATTTCGAACAATCTGAATTTTCCAGTCTTGTGAAATATTTTGAAGACATGCTGCACAAGAATCAGTACCTGTCAAACCCATACAGCCCCTTAGAACTCATCCGCATTTGCTTAACTAAATCCCTGAACATTTACGTCATATTATTTTGGTAGGACGTTGCAAAGACGACATTGAAGCTTTTCAGTGACTCTTACAAGAACTGGAAATTGACACTGACAATCGCGGAACGCGAAAACAGAAGCACAACAATTACAGGTCATATCCGTCCCAATTCCGCGATGAAAGAAATAATAACTGGACACGACAAGGCTATTCTTACAACGCAAATCGTGAACAAAACAGACACCACCCATATGACAACCACTGGCAGAGTAATAGTTACAGAGAAAGATCGCATTTCCGTAATAATGAATATCACACAGATAGTCATAGAAACAGACAATATGGCAACCGGAACTATTATTATCACGGGAGACAGAATAACTTTAGACGCAACGGTCCAGCGCGCAGTTACGATTCAGGGAGAAATTCTCCACCACATGACCGACAAGAAAGAAACTGTGGAATCTACCGACATGACGACAGACGATATAATTGTAACGACAGACCTGAATTGCATCACAACTGGCGGGATTCAAACAGAGCTGGGCCCTCTCGGCAAGGTGAATTTGTAGAAGTTAGGTCTCCTAATCCCAATAACGGCGTGCGGCAACAAAGAGACAATGACTCGCACCGCAAACATCCGCGTGCGCCGGATGGCTCAGAGAAAAATAACATAGACGCTAACCTTGAGAACAAATTTAGCATTTTTTAGCGACGTATGCCACATGATAATTGCTGCAAAGATTAAACTCTGTCCACTAGGAAGAGTGAAGGATTGCACCACATTTCACATGTAATACCGTTTATTGAAATATAATCTGCTTTTTAACTTTGTCTTTGCCATAAAAAAATTCACTTCACGTTTCTAGTATGCTTTGTCACACTGAGAAACTGTTAACATGCAACAGTGTTTTGAAGTTAACTATCCAGTCTAGAACCTAGGGAACATTTTTAAACAGAAATTACGAATGCATTGTTATAGTGAACAGACGACACATTGTTGTTAATTGTACATTCTTGCTTGTTAGTTGCACGATTACGTAACGACTATAAGGCTTACATACTTAGAACATATACTGTTAATGAGATTTTAATGCAACATTTTGGTTTAGTTGAAAAGACATTCTTTATTTGAAGTACTTTCTGTGATATTAAAGATGACTTAGCATTTGGTGTCTTTGATAGCTACACGATTATATCACGACGCTACTAATGTGTGACACAATTTACATTGCGCTTTAGCGGTGTATCTGTTTTATATCTGCACAGTTTTTCTGAATTCTTCTGGAAAGTATAACATGTTTTAGTTGTAACTTTTGTGGTATAGCTACAATGAGACAGCCTTTTCCGTAGCACAACAATACGTTACAGCATAGTACTTTCTTGATCACGATAAGGTACGTAATAACTACGATATCTATACGCATAGCATTTCACTTTCGTTTATGATGAGGTGAGTACATTGATTTCAGCAGAACTTTGCTTACAGAGGACGATAACTACGACACTTCCACAGAATTATCTTACAACAAGATGCACATTTAGCGCTACAGGACACGCATGACACGCATTTGAGTGGTTAATTTTGTACTTGAACCATTTATTTTTCAAGATTTTTGAATTACAATGGTTTTCCGTGATACATTTCATTCCATTGCTGCAATCTGTAACACCTGAGGGTATAATTACATTAATCCTCAGGGGGTACCCGCTTACTTTGTGTACCATGTGTGTGGCAAGCACAAGGAGTCCTAGCTAATATGGTATTTGCTTATACAACTTTACACATCGGTACCATATTTATCCAACACAGAAATACACAGCTACCTGATTAACAGAGAAATAAACATTTTTTTTACCACATCAGTGACAGATGTTAACGTAATTACACCGTTGGATAACTTCAAACTAATGAAATTGTATTTTGTCTGTACTTTGTGAAATGTTCATAATTTTTCAGAACCATTGTGATACTATGAGAGCTTTGAATTATGTGTTTCGTATGGGATCATGATTGTTAAAGTACGTTTGAAGCAGATGACAATTTTGACATGAGCAGAGAATTTTTTTAGGTTTTGAAATTATTGCAGAAAGCTATGACGTTTTTGAGATTTGACTGAGGTGTTATGATGTTATTATTACGACGACGATGTGAATTATGCTCCTGAGGTATGTTTAAGCTGATGCTATATGAGTTATTTGGTTATGCTACGTATCTGTTATGATGAAATATTGAAGTGTCGACGAATATGTATATGTGTAATAAGGTAAGGAATAATGAGTAGTGGTTATGGACTCTGGTTTGTGAAAAAGGATGTTGGAAATCGAGAATCGTACTTTAAGAGTTATGAAATGTATTTAAATGTGTGAATGTATTACAATGCCGACGAAAATTTTTTGGACACTGTCACATTTATAGGATTTTATTTTGTACACATTTGTAACGCAAATTCTCAACCTGTGAAAATATTTTTATATGAGACTGTCACTGTAGCGGAAACTGCTGTCGTAAATATTTTGGTATGAAAGGTAAGTGACCGTGACGTAATGCGTTGTGAGCGTCCATTTGTGCCAGCCGCCTTGAGAAAAAGTCATTAGTGTGTGCCTTTCAGAGGCACAGGTGGAGAAAAAAGGAGGCCATTAACCTCGCTATTGTCATTCCTTTGTAGAAAGCATCGGAAATACGACACGCCCAAACTTGAAAACATATTATTACACTGTGAAGCTCTTAATTTATGATATTTACTGAAAATGAAATGATGAGAAACATTTTATATCTATTGTCTTTCTAGCTGAGAGATTGCTCATTTTGTTTAATATCCAGTTTGTATCTGCACTGCAGCATTGGCTAAAACAAAATTTAATAGATGTACTAATATCACTATTTTCTGTCTACAGACCCAGTAAAGAATCATTTTATGATGTACTTTCTTAGAAAAGAGAGCACAAATAGACATTTCCCTTCACAGGAATTGCAAAAATAATTTTTTTACGATTTGATAAGTTATCTGCTAGCGTATGTTTTCGTGATGCATTACTCTAGTGTTAAGATGTGACATAGGTATTAAACATTTTTACTGTAATATTTTTTCTGCTTCAGCTTTGTCATGTTTAGATATAAGTTATTGCATTTGCTGCTGCTGTTTGCCAAGCATAGTGTTACTGAATTTCACTTTGTATTAATCTGTTAAGCCAGTTTTACTACGGATTTATTTTTTCTTGTTTGCTGTGCATTGCCTTATATTAGTTATAATATTGCAACTACTTTGCCAATTTCCATTTTTTTGTCATTGTTGTTGGTGTTAATTGTTTTGTGCTGCTGCATTGCATCGTCCCTTAATTTAGCATCTGAGCTCAGTAGATTTAAGTTAGCTTAAGAGGGGGTAGACTATATAAGAAACTAACTATGATTAATTGGAAGAAATGCATTGAGAAGCTATAAGAAAATGGTTTGCCCAAAAAAAGTAGTGTACAATGGAGAAAAACTATTTTTGAAAGAGGATGTGAACAGAATACAGAAAGCATGCTTGGATAGGATTCTTTTTTTGGTTGGAGCAAATGTTGAAATAAGAGGGACGATCTATGGAATGATGTTTTGGGTTGGACTGCAGTACCAAATGTTACCCTGAAAACAAACCCTGTCCTTTTCTTTTGTGTTATCCCACTATGTGTTTGTGTACCCTTGTGTATTTGTTTTCTTCCTGTCTCTGTCTACTGTTTCATAGAATTTTTTCTCTTCTAATACTAAGCTACATTCACTATGATGAGGAATACTGTTATCCTCAAATATAATTTGCATTAATAACATGTTATTTACTTCGTAAAGATGTTTACACATTATTTATTCTGTTTTGTTCTAATGCTCATGTGTGAAGTTGATGTTTCAAAAGTTATTATGATCTTTTATGTATTTAATTATGTCATAATTCCTGTAACACTGATGTATATGTTATTTCGAATCTTTTGTAAAGCGTGTATTACTGCAAATGTTATCTGTACTATTATGTTCTTTAATGATATATTTTGTACCTTTGTTATTGTATTCTTATGTTATAAAATTGTAATTGACACCAGTTCATCAAATTAAGTAACTTGTAAATTACATTTCACTGCACACATTTCTGTTGGTCATAGTATATGGACAATATGTGAGGAGTAGGGACTGATTGTGTTTACACATGTGTTACTAATTCAACAAGGGACTGGTTAACAGCATTGCTGGTTCTAAGGACAATTAGAAAAAAAACTTTGGGAGTGCACAAGTGGTGGTTCAAGGACATGCAATATTGTCTGCAAGACTCTTCAATGGTGATTGTGCACCTGCACAGACGCAACAGTTGTCTGCTAGCCATCTCTACAAGGACTACAGTGGGTCTACACCTTTGATGACTCACCAATACCATTATTTCTAGAAGGACTGCAGTGGGTCTGCACCTCTGGTGGCCCAACAATACCATAATCTCTATCAGGACTACAGTGGGTCTGTTCTGTGATGACCTACCTACCAATATTCTTCAAAACTTCGACTGACTGTGCTGTGGGTTTGCTCCGTTGTGCCCCATTACCTGTCAGCATGTCAAGAGTCGGCACTGTCTTTCCGTTGGAAGGACAATACTACTTCTTCAAGACTGCATGGAAATCCACTACTTCTGTGTGCATTTTCTTTTACTGCTCAGACATTGAGCAAAAACACTGCTATTTTACTGCGATGAACTATCAGGACTGTGAGAAAATTTTAGCTTTTGGCCAACATTGTATCGATAAGTGTGTGCATTTCATTTCTTTGTTATTATAATTATGAAATTTTTTTTCAAATCTGTGTTGGCCAGTGCCCAAAACAATTTGTAAATTTTTTTGTGGGGAGCGTGGGGGCTATGTAAGTAGGCTGTAGAATTGGTGTCATGAACTGATATATATATTATGACTATTAAAGTAAATACATTGGTTGTTCTCTATTAAAATCTTTCATTTGCTAACTCTGTCTATCAGTAGTTAGTGACTTCCGTAGTGTGAATCTTTTAATTAGCTGGCAGTAGTGGCGCTCGCTGTATTGCAGTAGTTCGAGTAATGAAGATTTTTGTGAGGTAAGTGAATTGTGAAACATATAGGTTAATGTTAGTCAGGGCCATTCTCTTGTAGGGATTACTGAAAGTCAGACTGCGTTGCGCTAAAAAAATATTGTGTGTCAGTTTAAGCACAGTATTGTACAATTTTTCTAAGGGGACGTTTCATAACGACTCTGTCGTCAGAAATCTGTGGCATACATCCGTGCAAACAATGTGTAATAATCTGTCAAATGTTAGTAGAAATTTTCTGTCATCAATCCTCAGATAGAGAATATGGGCACAGTAATCATAAGACACAGATCCTCAAGCACTAAAGCACTTTTAATTTTGCACCTTTTTCACACTTTATTTATGACATTTATTATTGCATTTTCCCTAAATACTACGTGTTTACGAACTTGAAGTTTGCCCAAAATTTACAGAATATACCTCAAATAATCTCCAATCCGCATACGCATTATTACTAAAATTTGGTGTCAAAAACTGCAATCTGTTGCGGTTGTTTACAGCTGATCATTTCCCTAAAACTATATTTTACACCGAACATTAAGTTTCTTGCTCATTCAGAGTACATATGTGTATGGACCTAAAAAGAAAAGAGTAGGATAAATGGAAAAAAAGTCTGATTTCAGTCCGAATCGGCTGAGCTGTGGTCTGTTGCGTGCGTCGTTAACCATTACGACGCAGTTGTGCCAATGAAAAAGGTACGAACAATTTGTGATGTGGGTTACGCTTACTGCATGTAAATAATGACATGAAAGATAAAATTATTCAGATTTCAAGAAATGTATGTTCTTTTTCTTTGGGGCCCTAGGTACTTGTTTAAGAATGCATTTGAACTCTGTTATTGAGAAGTTTTCCACATAAGTTACTTTCCACATATGAGTTACAATATTTTACGTTGAAGCATGCTAATATGTTGTTAAGAAAAATCCTGCCACATCAAAACTGTGTACTGAATCGCAGCTCCAGTGACGTATGCAGGGTAGTTCGTGAGGCGTTTAGGAAGTAGTCTGCAGATACTGGCAAACTAAGCCCCCCAAGATGTACTTGGTTAACCCGGATTGGTTGAAACAATGTATTCCCTTTTTTTTTTTTTTTTTTTTTTTTTGCAAAGGATACAGCGCTGTATAAACTTCAATACGAGGTATTTTAACTTATCTCAGAAGAAAGTACGAGAGATTAATCTGTACGGTGGGCACTTTAGTTGCAGATGTGATTTATCGAAATACAAAATAAAAACGCTGTTTTGTAGCTACACAGTAATTTTCTAAATAAAATGTGAATCTTCAATTAAATCGGGCTACTATAACGTCTGATAAATATTAATTTTGTTGATACATTGAAAACTGTGTTTCACAGTGAAGAAACAGCACAGTGTTTCAATAGATATCGAGTGAGAACAAAAATTCTGCAACCAGATGTCGAAAACTGGCAGAGCATACTCTTGTGATGTTTCTGTGTTATACTGGGATTACAGGGCTTTGTTTTTATTTTTACTGCGTTGTGTGGATCAGCTGCATGAGTGTAATGCCACAGATCATTACTTATTGAGAAAATTTTCTTCAGAATCTGTTAATATGATTATCTGAGTTGAATTTACAATTTTTGTGCAGAAGAACTGAAATTAATATTGACAGAAAGAATCACCAGGTTTATAATCATTCTTTTCAATTACATTCAGAACACAGTGCAGATAAAGGTGTAAATATATATATAGCCACTTCCAACTTCCACACAATATTAAAAGAGCAACATTGATCTAGGCGGTATGACACTGTCTTCTTGGCAAATGGCTCGAAGCGTATAATGTAATTAAAGGAAAGACGGAAATTATGACTGATCGGTACAGAGGAACTTCCAATTTTTCAGGAGAAGGGAAAAAATTGATATAAAGCGATTATAGAAGCTTGCTCCAAGATATTTAGAAACAATTTCATCCAACAACAAAAAAACTAATTCACTGTTAATGGACCTTACGAAAGCCGTCAAGAGAAGCGAAAATCTCGGGAAGAAGGTAAAATTTACATGGCTCAAGGGAAGTGCTAACGTTAAGTATAATGAAACAGACAGTGACTCAGCGAAGACTGACGCTCAAAACGG
The DNA here is from genome assembly GCF_023897955.1 of Schistocerca gregaria. Taxonomy (NCBI): domain Eukaryota; kingdom Metazoa; phylum Arthropoda; class Insecta; order Orthoptera; family Acrididae; genus Schistocerca; species Schistocerca gregaria. The sequence goes on from NC_064923.1 coordinate 541,785,144, forward strand.
CACTCGTAAGTACATTGAAATACCGTGCCATCAGACGTGAAGACTACGTTATACAGAAGAACAGGGTACCAAAGACAGACGAATACCAGTAAAGAGGGATATTACGGACAATTACAGCCAAACATTCCCTTGAAGCCCTGGTTCCACACAGTTATGGAGAAGTTATAACTTCCATAGTTCCCATAACGTTAACTCATGAATCACTCACAGCTTTCTACATCGAATACTAATTGGAGATAATCCTTATTGTGAGACATTGATTTCAACAAAAGTTAGCCAGTTTTCATTAACCACTGCCGAATAATTCACAGCTCACCTGCATTAAAATAATATATTAATTTTAAAATGAATTATGAAATTGTTAAATGAATGTAACGTAACCCTGTAAAATCCTAGAAAATTCCTAAAACATCAACAGATGGCTGTGTGTGTCCTTCCGGCAAAAAAGGGTGATCGGTAGTATATTTCAGTCTATATCTGATTTTTTTTTTCAATTGCCTACCAGTAGGGACACATTGTTCTTCAACGAATGGGTTACCAATTCGTGAAATATCAAACTCCATTTGTTTTTGTGGGTGTTATACTATGTGCGAAAGTTAGATCATTGTCACAGTCTCTGTAGACTCATAACCGTTTTGCCTCATATGTAACGAACTACGCGCATGTTAGATTGTCTATAGCGTTTATTATGTATACGAATAACTGCTTTGGAGGGTACAATAAATCATCTTTGACTATTTCTGCTTGCTTTTAATTTTCTTAGCTCCCAGACATTTTGTATCTTTGAAGACTGTCTTTCATTTTCCTTCTACGTCCGCTTCCTTCCATTTATTGACCTATTGCTTTCCTGAAATCCTGCATGTCCTTTCTAATTTCAGTGTTTTCGATGCTTTTGTCAATTTCATTGAACCATATAGGCTTGGATTTGTAGCTGTTTAGTAAGTTGAAGATCTGATTGGTTTGTTATTATCCATATGGTAAATCTATCCATACATCTCTATTTTCTTTTTTCTCGTTGCATCAGCTAGATTTCCAATTTTCAAATGGAGCTGTCTATTTGATCCTAATATATATTCAGCGTTACTATTTCTTTTAGCGCTCAGTATCTTCCAGATTTTTGAAGATCTCAATATTTTGTTAGTTTATGTCACATTCAGTAATTGAGTTCTTACCATTGTTTGATAATAGCATCAAATTTCAGTCCTATTTCACTTTTGCCAGCATTCTCAAAATTTTTAGAAAAAGTAATGTACAATCGGCTTTATAACCATCTTATCTAAACTAACAAACTGTCAAAGTCACAGTTCGGATTTTTAAAGGGTTCTGATATTAAGAAGGTTATCTACACTTACAGTGAAAATCTGCTTAATTCATTAGACAAAAAATTACAGGCAACTGGTATATTTTGTAATCTGTCAAAGACAATTGAAGGTGTAAATCACAAAATCTCTTTAAGTAAATTAGAATATTATGGTGTAACAGGAAATTCTCCAAAATGGTTCAAATTTTATATCTCTGGCAGGAAACAAAGGGTGTTATTAGGAAAGAGACATGTATTAAGCTATCACACATCATCCAACTGGGAACTAGTTGCATGTGGGGTCCCAAAAGGTTCCATTTTAGGGTCCTTACTTTTTCTTGAGTATATCAATGACCTTGCATCAGTAACATTACCAGATGCTAAGTTTGGTTTGTTTGCCAGTGATACAAACAATGCAATAAATAGCAAATCAAGTGTCGCCTTAGAAAAATCAGCTAGTAAAATATTTGTGGACATTAATCACTGGTTCCTTGCCAATTCTTTCTCAATAAACTTTGAAAAAAACGCACTACACACAGTTCAGAACTTGTAAGGGGTGTCCAACAGGTATATGCCTAAAATACGATAACAAGGAGATTGAAGAAGTGGACAGTGTTACATTCTTGGGATTACAGCTTGAAAATAAATTCAACTGGGAAGAGCACGCCACAGAACTGCTGAAGCATCTTAACAATCTCAATTTGCAATACATATTATGTCAGACAAAGGGGTTATAAAAATGAAAAAGCTGGCATACTGTGCTTACTTTCATTCAATAATGTCATATGGGTCAATTTTTTGGGGTAATTCATCAAGCCAAGCTAAAGTTTTCCAGGCACAAAAACGTGCAGTAAGAGTTATATGAGGTGTGAACTTAAGACATCCTGCAGAAGCCTGTTTAGGGATGTAGTGATACTAACTATTGCTTCCCAGTGTATTTATTCCTTGATGAAATTTGTCATTAAAAATATATCACTTTTTCAAACATACAGCACAATTCATGGAACCAATAGTAGAAATAAGAGTAATGCTCACAAGTGTTTAAAGTCACTTACTCACTCTTGTACAATAAGGTGTGCCTTATTCAGGAACACACATTTTCAATAACTTGTCAGCAGCTGTAAAAAGCTTAACAACCAATGAAATTCAGTTTAAGAGAAGCCTGAAGGATTTATTGGTGGCCAACTCCTTCTACTCCATTGACGAATTTCTCAGTAGAACCAACACACACACACACACACACACACACACACACACACACATATATATATATATATATATATATATATATATATATATATATATATATATATATATAACTTCTGTACAATTTCAGTGCAGTAATGTGGTCATTCTAAATAAGTATTATAGTAGTTCTATCACATATTTATTACCTTATAAATAAAAAACCTTTTTTATTTTAAATTCAGTGCATTAGTGTTTTGTAAAATGATTATTTCATATAGTGTTCATTAAAAAAAAAGGGCGATCATTCCACTTGGGACTTGTGGAATGGTACATTAGCTTATTTGTTTGAGTTGTAAATATTTGTCATGTAACATTGTTTTTCAGGCATGTTCTACATCCTGGGGGACCTCCTCACTACAGATCAATTGGAATGAAAGTAAATCTAATCTAATGTAATTTAATGTCTTAGTTTTGTGTTCCAAGTCAAAGTATTTGGCTATATGTGTTTTTGTGATTTGGAATCTCCTTTCCGTTTCATGTACTCTATTTTCTATTTTTACTCTTTCTTTTGTATTTCTCTTAATCTATTCTTCTAGAAATTTAAATTTAAAAAAAAATTGTGTTCTCATGAATTTTAAAATTTTTGGTCATCACTGATGTTCATCATAAACTGCGATTTCTTTTTAAATGATATTTTTAAGCTACTCAGGTGCTTGTTTACGTAGTTTTGCGAATTGTTCAGTGGCGCAATCCACTATGTCAGTAATTAACGCCATTTTTTCTGCAGAGTATAGACGATCTATAACGGTTTCATTTGGATTCTGCCCAGTTGAACACCCTTAATATTGAAAGACTTCTTCCACTCTCCAGCAACTTTATCTAATGCCCAGTTAAAAGGTAGAGCTGATAAATCATGTCCTTATATTACACATGATTGTATTTCTAAAGCTTTTGACGTTGCAAGCAAATTTTACTTTTGATGTGGTATTTGTTAAAGTTTCTGTAATTATTCCTGTTGTTTTATTTTCGATCCCGAATTCATTTGTAATGATGATTGGAGCATTTCTGACGATTCAGTGTTAGGTCCATTAAAAATCAGCAAAAGGTATCACAAATTTCAACTTTCTGATTTTTCTCATTTCCGTTATTGTCTTTAGATTTAATATTGGCTCTGTGCAAGATCTTCCATTCTCAGAACATACTAGATATTCTCCTAGTTGTTGGTCGAGAACTCCTGCAGCTCTCTTCAGAAGTGCTTTCCGTGGACAAGATCTTACGCTTCACTGGCAAGACAAAGAGATTTCTGCATAATTTTAAACTCTGTTTTCTTTTCCTTTTTGTAATGGATGTATTAATATATATGTCTATGCTCCTGGTAAGCTACCTTTTGCTCAGATTTCATTAACTATTTCCGCTGAACACAGAATAATGTTACCTCTTAGAATGTATTCGTGATAACAGCAACCACTCTAAACACATAGTCCAGAGATGGTGTCTTTCATTAGTCATAAAAACGTCCTGTTCCCCATGTTCCAAATCAGCCGGAGACTTCCGGTTTTGTCAACGGCCTTATCAGAGAGGTCGGGAGGTCAGAGTTTCAGCGGAAACTCTTGTCCTTGGGGCGAGAAACTACGCATGAAAGCAGAAAGAATTAGTAATGATCAACGCCATGAGTATGAAGAAGGCAATGGCAACCGCAGTATTAAAGGCACCCACAGAACATGTGGTCTATAACTGAAAAAGTCTCATGACGATCTGCCCATTGACAGAAGATTCCGCACTAGTTCCCCATTCAGATCTCCGGGAGGGGACTGCCAAATGGGAGATGATCAAGATGAAAAGACTAAATAAGCAAGGAAGGGGTAAGGTTGAGCTTGCAGTGTCAGATGTTTAACTGTGGTAGGGAAGCTAGGAAGCCTGAATAGGAAAGGAAATGGCTCAGTCTAGATATAGTGATGGTTGAACGAAATGCAAAAAAGGTAAGGATTTATAACCAGATGAATATAGTGTAATATCAGTCGCAGTAGAAATGGAATAACGGGAGTAGTATTCTTTATGAATGCAAATGTAACGTTATTGTTTTTCTAATCAGAATCGACAGGAAACCATCAATAACAAAAGTTCAGAATATGAAGAAGTAAAGAAAGTATATGAAGACACTGAACATGTGTTACAATATGTAAAGGGAAACGATAACGTAATAATCATTGGGGCTTGGGACGCGGTAGTAAAGGACTGAGTAGAAGAAAGTGTTACGGGAGGATGTGGGATTGGTAGTAAGAATGGCAGAGGAGAAAAACCAATTTAGTTCTGCAATATATTTCAGCTCGTGATGGCGAATAATCACAAGAGGTGGAGGTATACTTGCAAAAGGCCCGGAGGCATAGGTCGATTCCAGCTGGATTACATCATGGCCAGGCAGAGATTCTGAAATCAGAATTTTGTCTGTAGGTCGTACCCAGGAACAGAAACAGATCACAATTTAATAACGATTAATAGACTGAAATTAAAGTTAATCATGTGGAGCAATCAGTGAAAGAAGCGGGATACTGAAGTACCGACGAAAGATGAAATGCGTTTTCTGTTCTCTAACGCGGTACGTACTGCGATAATAAATACCACAGCATAATGGAAAGTTAACGAGAAATAGACTTCGCTAAAAAGACTCCCACAGAAGCTGGAGCAGAGGAACATAAGTACAGTACAAGGAATATAGCTTCAATTGATCGAAGAATAAAGAAAGTAAATAAATGTTCAGAGAAAGACAGAAATACAAACAACGTAAGTCTCTTAGGAATAAAACAAAAAGGACTTGGAGGAAGGAAACTTGAAATGGTTGCAGGAAAAGAATGAAGAAATCAAGAAAGTAGTGGTAGCCGGAAAGCTGATTCAGAATAAAGAAAAGTCAGAATAATTAATATTAATATAAGTGGAAAGAGTACACCGAAGGCCTTTTTGGGAGAGAAGACTTCTCTCCTGACATGATAGAAGAAGAAATGTGAGTTGATATAAAATACATAAAGAGTCCAGCACTAATCACAGTTTAACGGAGATTTGGAAGACTTGCAGTCAAAGAAGGAGAAAAGGTAAATAACGTTCTTTCTCAGTTTCTAAAATCGTAGGAGGTAGTGACAACAAAACAGCTATTCATGTCGGTGTGTAGAATCTATGAGACCGAAGACATGCCATCAGACTTCCTAAAAAAGACGATTCATGCTGTCTCGAAGTTAGCAAGAGCAGATGAGTGCAAGAACAAGTACACAATCAACCTCACAGCTCATGCATCATAATTGCAAGCAGGAATAGTATACAGAAGAAAGGAAAATAAAACTGAGGATATGTTAGATGACGATCAGTTTGGCCTTCGGAAAAAGATAATGGCACCAGAGAGGCAGGTCTGTATTTGAGCTTGATTATGAAAGCAAGACTTAAGTAAAATCGAGGAATCTCCACAGGGTTTGTCGACCTAAAGAAAGCATTCGACAATATCAAATGGTACATGATGTTTGAATTTCTGATGAAAATTGGAGTATGCTGTAGGAAAAGAACGATAATTAACAATACACTATGTGATCAAAAGTATCCGGACACCCTCAAAACATACGCTCTTCATATGAGGTGCATTGTGCTGCCACCTGTTGCCAGGTACTCCATCAGCAACTTCTGTAGTCATTAGAGATCGTGAGAGAGCAGACTGGGGCGCTCCGCGGAACTCACGGGCTTCGAACGAGGTCAGATGATTGGGTGTCACTTGTGTCATCTGTCTGTACGCGAGATTTCTACACTCCTAAACATCCCTATGTCCACCATTTCCGATGTGATGGTGAAGTGGAAACGTGAAGGGACACACGCAGCACAAAAGCGTACAGGCCGACCTCGTCTGTTGACTGACACAGACCGCCGACAGTTGAAGAGGGACGTAAGTGTAATAGGCAGACATCTATCCAGACCACCACACTGGAATTCCAAACTGCAAGTAGTTTGACGGTTAGGCGCCGGCCGTGGTGGTCTCGTGGTTCTAGGTGCTCAGTCCGGAACCGCGTGACCGCTACGGTCGCAGGTTCGATTCCTGCCTCGGGCATGGATGTGTGTGATGTCCTTAGGTTAGTTAGGTTTAATTAGTTCTAAGTTCTAGGGGACTGATGACCACAGATGTTAAGTCCCATAGTGCTCAGAGCCCTTTAAACTATTTTTTTTTTTTTTTTTGACAGTTAGGCGGGAGGTGAGAAAACTTGGATTTCATGGTCGAGCGGCTGCTCATTAGCCACACATCATACCGGTAAATGCCAAATAACGCCTCGCTTGGTGTAAAGACCGTAAACATTGGGCGATTGGAAAAACGTTGTGTGGCGTGACAAATCATGGTACACAATATAGCGATCCGATGGCAGGGTGTTGATATGGCGAATAGCCGGTGAACGTCATCTGCCAGCGTTTGTAGTGCCACAGTAAAATTCAGAGGTGGTGGTTTCATGCTGTGATCGTGTTTTTCATAGAGGGGGCTTGCACCGCTTGTTGTTTTGCGTGGCACTATCACAGCACAGGCCTACACTGACGTTTTAAGCCCCTCCTTGCTTCCCACTGTTGAAGAGTGATGCGGGGATGGCGATTGCATCTCTCAACACGATCGAGCACCTGTTCATAATGCACGGCTTGTGGCGGAGTGGTTACACGACAATAATAAAAATCCCTGTAATGGACTGGCCTGCACAGAGTTTTGACCTGAATGCTATAGAACAGCTTACTGATTTTTTGGGACGCCGGCTTCGTGCCAGACCTCTCCTACTGTCATCGATACTTCTCCTCAGTGCAGCAATCCGTGAAGAATGGGCTAAGGCTAAGGGTGGGCCATCGCCATATTGAATTCCAGAATTACCAATGGAGGGCGCTACAAAATTGCAAGTCATTTTTAGCCAGGTATCCGGATACTTTTGTTCACATAGTGTACGTACAAGCACCAGGAAGGACCAATACGATTGGAAGACCAACAACGGGATGCTTGATTAAGAAAGGTGCAAGCCAGGGAAACAGTCTATTGCTCCTATTGTTTAGTCTATACATCAAAGATACAATGACGGAAATAAAAGAAAGATTCAAGAGTGAAATTAAAGTTCAGGGTCAAAGAGTATCAATGATACACTTCTTTGTTGACACTGCTGTCCTCAGTGAATTTGAAGAACAAGCAGTGGACCTGTTCAATGTAATAACGGTCTAATGAGGACACACTGAAAATTAAGAGTAAACCAAATAAAAATGAAGGTGACACAAAATGGATGAGGACATAAAAAGCAGACTAGCACAGGCAGTGTGGGCATTCCTCGCACTGGGAAGTGTCGTACATATGCCTTAATTTTAGGAAGACATTTTTGTGAATGTAGGTTTGGAGCACAGCGTCGTAAGGTAGTAAATCATGCGGCGTCAGAAAACCGGAACAGAACAGAACGGAAACGTTTGAAATGTGGTGCTACAAAAGAATGGTGAAAATCAGGTCGACTAATAAGATACGGAATGAAAATGTTCTCTGCAGAATCGTCGAAGATAGGAACATGTGGAACATACTCATATAAAGAAAGTCAGGATGGCAGAGCATGTCTTAGATATCAGGAAATTATTTCTGCCCTACTACAGGGAATTACAGGGGGTAAGGAATGATAGGATAGGGAATGAGGAGGTTCTCTGCATAATCGGCGAAGATAAGAACGTGTGGGAAATACTCGTATGACGAAGGGACAGGACGACATCGTCCATCGTCCAACATCAGAAAAAGACTTCTTTGGAATTACAGGGAAATACAGGAGGTAAAAACTGTAAGGGAGGACATATAAGTCCACAAGAAGGAGGGCACAATTGAGTGCTTGCCAACTCTATGGAATCTAGGGTACATTACAGAAGTGATTTCCCGTGCTACCCTTTCACCTCTCGTTTAGCCGTTTGTAGCATTACGTGGCTGATCGCAGTGAGAAAGGAATACAGCTTTAGCAATTGCTGTATAAGTTACGTTTACTTGGCAGTTTCAATATTACCCCCCTCCCCCTCCTTCTCCCGGATAATTTTCCGAGGGCGCCGATGTCAGACGATTGAGACAAGGAAACATGCAATAAAAAGACTGCCTGACAAAAAAATTGAAGCATCCCGACAAGGTCGGATGCCAATGTAACTTCATACGCGCCTGCGAAATCGGCAGGTATATAAATTATTAGAGTCGCAGTTCTCTGTAGCAGCACGGCCACCAGTGTGCATTGGTACTGATAGTGTTTAGTATTGCTGTCATGAAGGATGTTTATAAGGAGTGCGTCAGATGTTGAGCCTCCAGTGTGAAGGACGTGGAGATGCCACGTACTCACTTGGGACAGCGTTATAATCACCTGACGGAGTTCAAAGGGAGCCTCACTGTGCATCTCCATTTGGTCTTCTGGTCGAAACGTGCAGCATTCAGATTTGTGGTGAATCTGGATGTGACAGCTGCCCGAGGTAAGACTGTATGGCAGCAAGGGGGCAGGCACACTCGTCGTAGGCTTTCCAGTCGACCACGTATAACCATCACAGTGGAGGAATGCCGGATTGTGCATCAAGCACATCGTGACCTCCCATATCTCCACCCCCAGTCCGAGGACAAGCACAGGACTTCCTGAAACATTTTGTGTCATCCCAAATCATTGGTTGGAGACTGACAACAACCAGACGAGTGAATTACTGTCCCACCCAATGGCTGCTATGATCACCAGAACACAAGCGCCAGCGGTTGGAGTGGTGCAGTGGTTGGGAAGCGCGAAAGGCTGATGAATGGTGTCGCACTGTTTTCAGTGGTGAATTACGGTACTACGCTTTTCTTATGACCATCATCGGCGAATGTGGCAGCAACCTGGGGATAAGTACCATTCTCCCAGTGTTTTGCAGGGGCACAGTGGTATTGCTCTTGATATCATGGTGAGGAGAGCCATCAGGTTTGACTCCAGGTCATGGCGGATAGTGACTGACCAAACTTTAACGTCACAACGGCACGTTACAAAAAAGTGGTTCAAATGGCTCTAAGCACAATGGGCTTAACATCTGAGGTCATCAGTCCCCTAGACTTAGAACTACTTAAACCTAACTAACCCAAGGACACCACACACATCCACGCCTGAGGCAGGATTCGAACCTGCGATCGTAGCAGCAGCACGGTTCCGGACTGAAGCGTCTAGAACCTTTCGGCCACAGCGGCCTGCGGTATGTTACAGACATCCTGCCTGCTCGAGTGTTACTTCTCATGCCACAAATTCGTGGTGCCATTTTTCAACAGGACAGTGCTCACCCACACTTGGGACGTGTCTCTATGAACTGTCTTTGAGGTGTTAAGCTACTCCCGTTGGTTGCAAGATCCCCAGATATGTGGGACAGCTCGGACGTCAACTCCTTCCACATACGAGTAAGCAGGATATCAGAGAACGTTACAACTGCAAGCTATCTTGCCTCAGGAGAGGATAACATGGTCTTATGACAACCTTCTTAATCGAATCAGTGCATACACGCAGACCAGAGGCAGTGCAACATCCTACTGATAAGTGGGTTCTTAATGTGAATACCTTTGTAAATCTGAATCGATATTGCAGTAACTGAAATAACATCACATACCCTTTCAACCCGTAGAGGTGCTTTTCGTTTCCACGTCCCCTTGTGGGTGACTCACACTTTTTGTCAGGCAATGGAACTGAGAATGCAGAATACAAGTGCCACTCTGAAGTGCAGAAGTTGGCACAAGAGAAGAGATCGTGGTAGCAAACATCGAAACCAGTCAGTAGTCTGAAGAGTTTAAAAAGAAGAGATCGTGGTGACAAACATCGAAACCAGTCAACAGTCTGAAGACTATAAAGAGAGATTTTGTTAAATTTTTTATAAGCATGGATGTATTTGGATTGTGTTACCAAAATTTTATTCTTCTTTTGGTGAATCGCAAATGTGTAATACCATATGGTTCTGAATTCTGTTCTATATACTATAATTTTGGTGGTGTGTACTTCTTTAAATGATTTTTGAATGTCTTATAAAATTTCATTATGTTGTTCTGCTTAAAATCTGAACCATCTGACGTTAACTGACATATGTATTTATATTATACAAAGGCAAATTTTTCCTTAGACGTTTGGGAAACCGCATCTGTTCCATTGACTGGTCATATGCAGTTTAAACTTATTGAACATACACGAAATACAATGTTTTATTAGTCCTCTAAAATAACTTACTCCGCAGCCTTCGTTGTCGCAATAGAAAGCGCATGTTGATTCACAGTATAGGAAGGAGTGCACTCTAGACTGTGAAACAAGCTGTTGCGAAGCTTGTACACTTATAGCCGTGTGAATGCGAAGGCCCTTAAGTTTGTTTACGCAGAAAGAAAACTGTGCACGCAGTGCGCCGTGGCCGACGTGCTTTCACAGCCTGAGGAATAAAAACGAAGCGAGAATTCCTTCATAAAAGAGCCTGCCTCCTCTTGAATACGAATCAGAGCCAGCGCCACACAAAGGCTCTGTCATTTGTCGGGACTGGCTGACTTCGACAGAAAATGAAACAGCTATTGATTGCGGCGCCGACAAGGCGTGCGACAAACACGAAGAACGACGCCTTAATGTCGTCGGCTTTGACATGTCAGCCGTCGTATCTACTCGACAACGACAGTAAAAGATGTATCTAAGTCTCGAAACCTACCCTCTGACAGTCATAAATACGTACACGATATCAGTGATTCACGGGAGATGTGGGAAATTTCACAGAAAACTTAGTCATGCACTGAAAATTTAATCTTTGCGTACGAGTACATAATGATGCAGAGCAGGTGATCGTAGAACATAAAAAACTACATTTGAAGTTTTCGATTGATTTGTGAAGTCAAAGATACGAACGTTGCCCGAATATTTTACTGAATTTTGGCAGACAGATCTCCAAAGACAACACGTAGCTGTTTATAATTGTACGACGTAATAACAATACGAGAAAAAAGCTAATCATCGTGCTTCATACTTTCACGAACAGCACTTTCGATTCAGTCATTAACGCTAAGCATCGGAAAATATTTTACTATCCAGTAATTTCATTAACAACAACAACCGTGTTTGATCGATGAGTTTCCTTAGGTACGGCACAAAACAATTTCCTTGATGTATGAACGTGAAATTTATACATGCTAAACGCCCATCCTATTTGTTATTATCATTAATCTACGTATCTTAATACTGAGAATCCGCTGTTCAAATGAAGAGTTACTCATCATTACTTCTACTGACTCCACCTATTGCCCGTAACGATGGTGTCGATGAAGCTACATAAAACACTAGAAACCTAGTCACACAGCTTAGACAGTTTACAACACAGGAAACAAATTATTCATACTCTTCTAATGGTGTGATTGGGGACGTTACATTGCATATGCATAGACATTTGTACAATACATAATGTAAGCACAAAATATTACTGAATTAACCAGTGAATGAGTAGTATGTTAAAATTAATCCACAGTGGCGGTCGTAAAGTCTTGCTTGGATAGAAAATAAAAAGGTCACAAAGGCGTCACTATTTCAGACAGTTAAATTCTTTTATATTGTACATTGTGTAGCGCGAGTAGAATTCATTATGAACAGAAAGGTAGTGCAGTGACTCAGTTACTGTGAACAGCTCAGTGTTAAAGTTCCTCTCATCAGAATGGACAGCAAACCAACAGCGACGACGATTGTTCAGATATGCATGCCGACTATATGTGTATACGTCGTGTCTATCCTTTTGGACATGTCTGAAAGAACAGACACCACACATTCATATATAGCTGATTATTCTCGATGGGCAAACGATCCACCACATTCAGTACGGATGCACAATTATGTCCGATCTCCTGCAAGAATATCTAAGTAGCGAGCACGGAGAACATGGACAGGGACTGCGGGTGAGTGACACTAAGTGGGTACGTGGGTTAGTCGAAAGACGCGCCCACATAGTCCACGCATGTGCGATAAACGCTATGTTCTGGTGGCGCAGTAGTTAACGCAACTACCTAGGAAGCAAGAGATGCTGGGTCCGAATCTCGGTTCGGCACACATTTTCACTCATCGCCCCTGATGCCATACAAAGTCCTAATGCAGCTGATTTCAATAATCCCTTTCCCCTTCTTTCTCTCCCCTCTGCCTTCAATTTACATAGAGGATGACATTTATTGCACTATATTAAATAAAATCGTCATAACTTCTGAAGAGTTTTCGTTAGAACGTTCAAACTGCACGGTAAGCCATGGGAGTGATTGGAATTAGTATGTGTTGTTGTTTGGTTTAGCTACGAAGCCCCCTTTCATTCGGATAGGTTCATCTAAAAGCAAAATTGGCGCATTTGGGGGGACTGAGAATCCGCATTTCGCGATCGAGAAGTCTCTTCACCTTCAAAGGGTGAATGTGTGGTGTGCAATATCCAGTCACGGAATAATCGGTGCGATGTTCTGTGATGGCACAGTGACTCTGATTTCATCCCTAATATCCAAAGTTACTCTGAAATCGATAAGATGTGGTTCATGCAAGACGGAGCTCGACCCCAACAAAGCAGGAGATTGTTTGATGTCCTGGAGGAGCACTCTGGGGACCGCGTTCTGGCTCTGAGGTACCCAGAGGCCACTGGCATGGGTGTCGATTGGCCGCCATATTCTCCGGATCTGAACACATGAGCCTCCTTTTGGTGGGGCTATATTGAAAGCAAGGTGTACAGCAATAACCTCAAAACCATTGCTGAGATGAAACAGACACTCTGGAGGTCATAAACAGCATTGATGTTCTGGTACTTCAGCGGGTTATGCACAATTTTGCTGTTCGTCTGCGTCACATCATCATCATTGATGGCAGGCATGTCGGACATGTCACAACCTAAATACGAATATCTGAAGTGACGTTTACATGTTGAATAAAGTGTGTGCACGCCGCAGTTTTCAACTGATTTACGTGTTTTTCGTATAATTCTACAATTGTCACCCTGTGCATGCCGATGTCGAAGGCCCAAGATGAGATAAAGTATACGAGGATACTGAACGGGTAATTCAGTACGTAAAGGGAGATGGAAATCTAACAGTCAAGGGGGATTGGAATGCGGTTTGGGGAAATATATCGATTTGGTAGTAGAAATCAGAGTCGACAAAGAGTTCTGCAATAAATTTCAACAAGTATTAGCGAATACTCAGTTCAAGAATCACAAGAGGAGAAGATAAACTCCGAGAAGGCCGAGAGGTATGAGAAGATTTCAGTTACATAAGATCATGGTCAGGCAGCGATTCTGAATCAGATATTGGACTGTAAGGCGTACTCTTGAGCAGATATAGAATCACATCACGACTTAGTAGTGATGAAGACTAGGAAAAAGTTTAAGAGAGCGGTCAGGAACAATCAGCATGTGAAGAAGTAGGATACCGGGGTGCTAAGGAATGAAGACATGGACTTTACGTTCTCTGAGGCTGTAGATACTACGATAAGGAATAGTTCAGAAAACAGTTCAGTTGAAGAGGTGCGGACATCTTTAATAAGGCAATCTCAGAAACTGTAAGGAAAAACATTGGTACGAAGAAGGTAACAGTGAAGAAACCACGGGTAACAGAAGAAATACTTCAGGTGATCAATAATAAAGGGAAGTAGAAAAATATTAAGGGAAGTTGAGGAACGCAGAAATACGAGTCACTAAGGAATGAAAAAAAAAAGGAAATGCAAGGAAGCTAAGGCGAATTGGCTGTGTGAAAGAAGTTAAGAAATTGAAAAGAAATGATTGTTCGAAGGAAGGACTCAGCATATAGAAAAGTCAAAACAGCCTCTGACGAAATTAAAAGCAAGGGCGGTAACATTAAGCGTGCAGTGGGAATTTCACTATAAATGCGGAGGAGACAGTGAGTGGGTGAAAAGAGTACACTGAAGGCCTATGTGAGGGGAAAGACTTTTCTGATGACGTGATAGGAGCAGAAACAGGAGTCGTTACAGAAGAGATAAGGAATCCAGTATTAGAGTCAGAATGTAAAATAGCTTTGGAAGATTTAAGATCGAATAACGCGGAAGGGATAGATAACATTCCATCATAAATTTTAAAATAATTGCGGGAATTAGCAATAAAACAACTATTCACGTGGTGTGTACAATGTGTGAGTCCGGCGATATACCCTCTGACTTTCGGAAAAAAGAAATCATCCACACAGTTCCGAAGATAGCTAGAGGTGACAAGTGCAAGAATTGCCACACAATCAGCTTAACAGCTCATGCGTCCGAGTTACTGACAAAAATAAAATTCAGAAGAATGAAAAAGAAAATCAAGGATCTGTCAAATGACGAAGGCTTTAAGAAAGATGCAGGCACCAGAGAGGCAATTGTGACGTTGCGGTTGATAATGGAAGCAAGACTACAGAAAAATTAGACACGTTCGTAGTATTCGTGGCCTGGAAATAGTGCCCGACGATGTGAAATGGTGCAAGATATTCGAAAATCTGAGAAAAATAGAGGTAAGCTACAGGGAAAGACGGGTCATAGTAAGACAGGCTAACGAAATTTTTTTTGAAAAACTTTTTTTACTTTAGTAGCTGATCTTTATAGATTTTTATGAACTGAATCCAAATCTAACCTTAGTTTTTGTATATCACCCATAATTTTCGAGAAATTTGCTTTTTATTATATAGTATATAAATCCCATGCTATACGATGAACAGGGAAATTAGTTAAACGCTTTGTTACAACATAAGCATGGTTTTTATTTACAGTAAGTTACTTAAAACAACAATATGTGTTAATAGCGGTTTGACTTGTCAGCTGGAATTGTATTGTATTCTCTTTCTCTTTTTCTTTGAAGCTTCTTGTGTAGCTTTTTCTACGATGAGTCGCTTGCTGAACTTCTCGGTGAAGTGACCAAGAGTAGTCCCCTCTTCATGTTGATGTTCCAGCGGCTTGGTAGCCTTTTCCATCACTTTAATGTCCTGGTGAAAACGCTCTCCGTGCTTCTAACTAACATCTCCCATATTGTGTGGGAAGTAATCAAGAGGACTGTTCAAAAATTGAACTTTCAGGCTCATTAAACATCCTAAAGTTTTAAACTTCTTTAACATTGGAGTTATAATAGAAACAAATGACGAGTCTTTTTCATATCATAAGAATTTTGTAACGACGTGCTTTAATGATACCCGTGCTTGTTTCTCATTTAATGTCATTGTGGATTCAAATTTAACATCAAACATCAATTTTCTAATGTTAGGTCCGACAAAGAAGCCTTCTTTTAGCTTCTGAAAGGTGTGGAAACTTTTGGCAGAGCTATTTAAAACATCGTCCATCTTTAGGCAAAGACTTTAGAAACGGTTTTATTAGGCCTAACTTTATATGTAGAGGTGGTAGGAGTACGTTTTTTGAATCTAAAAGGTTTTTGAGTAGAATGTTCTTCTCACCAGGTTTTAAAGACTCCATCACAGGCCAGTTCTTTCTGCACCATTGTTGATCCCTAGCCCTGCTGACTCATTCACACAAGAAACATGGAAATTTGGTAAAGCCACCTTGCTGACCAAGGAGCATGAAAGTTACTTTTAGATCTCCACATATCATCCAACCATGAGCGGAATAGCCTACATTATTTAGCACTATTAATGGGTTTTCATAGCTATCTTTCTTATGTACAGAATGTCCAGCAGGTATAGATGCATACATATTTACCATTGTGTAATAAAACAGCCTTTAAACTAGTTTTGGATGAATCAATAAACAGCCTCCAGTATCCCTTTTTGCATTCAATCCCAAACTCATTCATCATACTGGGAATGTCTGAGCAGTACACTGAATCACCTTCTTTTTGAAAAAACTGCTGCTGTCACTATACATGTATATGCTGGTTCCCACTGCCAATAAGTTCTTTTTTTTAATCTAGAGCCAAGGAATTCAGCTTTTTCCTTCGATAAGTCCAGATCCTTAACCAAATCGTTAAGCTCGGTCTGAGTAAACAATTGGAGCTCTAGACTTGCTACATAACAATGGAGTTCATCACCATCTGGTTCATTAAACCACATTGTACATCAGAAAATACTCCTGTTGGAATTGAATTTAAATCATCTGATGGTTGAGGAACCTGCAAATCTAAACCATGCCCTACTGGTCGGATGGCGGACGGAAGGTTAAGGTAGCTTATTGCCTTCTTATTTTTCGAATTATGATCAGTAATATCAACATCGCTAAAGTAGCAATCATCAGAATGATTTCTCGGGTCCCTCAACATCATAGGAACAGCAAATTTAAAGGCTTTTTTCTCCTTTTTGGACCATTTTTTCACATCTTCAACACATATAACATACTTCATGCAGCGCCCAAGATTTATCTTGATCACCAAGTTTAGATCCAAAGTATGATAGATAAACCTTTGCCACAAAGACTGTAATGTTTTTTTGGTGTTTTTTTATCACAAATTCACCACACATGTAACAAATAATGTCAGCAGAGATTTTACAACTACGAATAGACATTGTACTGAGCACATGTGAAGGAAATGGGAAAGTTAGGTTTGGTTTACAGTAAACAAAACACCATCTGTTATCACGAAAACAGAATCGACCTTTTTGCCAGCAAATGTTTTTCAGCAGTGCTACCAACGTCATCTACATTCATTACACCTCCTTTTTAAATTGTTTAAACTGTGTAAAAGCTGTTAAATTCTTTAAAACATTGAGTAATTAAATAAATTTAACTGTAAAATTTGAAGCAAGGGTGGGTGATACAGCTTTTTAAGCGTAATATTTGGATTTCCCCCCTTAAAAACATAGGAATAACGTATTTTCAGCAAAAAAGTTTTTCCATCGTTGGCCTGTGTACTATATAATATTTACAAGAGCGAAGAGGGAACAATAAGACTGGAAAACCTAGAACGAATTTTTCGGATTAAAAAGGGTGTAGAACAGCGATGTAGTCTTTCGCTCCCTCTGTTCAGTCTACACATCGAAGAAGCAATGACGGAAATAAAATGAAGGTTAAAGAGTGGAGATAAAATTCAGGAAAGGATATCGGTGATAAGATCGCTGGTGACATTAGTATCCTCAGTGAAAGTGAGGAAGAATTATAGGATTTGCTCTATAACAGACAATGCCTCAAGTTTCTTAAGGCCTTGATCGAGACAGGAATTCCTCAACCTATATCTGTGACAGACCTGTTTCGACAGTTGATCACAACGGATTATGTCAGTGTTGCCCAGTTTCTCCGGATGTCCAGTTATGTCAGACGCAAAGGTTCCAGCGTAAGAAGTTGTGGTATATGGACTTCATTGATTGTGTAAATGTATAGAGTGTACCATGATGTTTACCTGCAATTAACAGGATATGGATTGAGAGTACCGAAGCCAGTGACGGTATTGAGAAGCAGCAGAAATAAGAACAGCGAGAAACTTAACATCAGGATTGATAACAAGAAAATAGACGAAGATATGGAATTCTGCTTCCTAGGCAAGAAAATAACCCATATAGACGGAGGACATAAGAAGCAGATTTGCACTGGTAGTAAGGGCATTCCTAGCCAAGAGAAGTCAGCTAGTATCATGCATAGGCCAGAAACTGAGGAAGAAATTTCAGAGAAAGTACATTTGGAGTACAGCATTGTATGGTTGTGAAACATGGATTATGGGAAAACCGATAAAGTAGAGAAGCCAAGCGTTTGAGATTTTCTGCTACAGAAGAACGTTGAAAATTAGGTCGACTGATTCCGGAGAATCAACAAAGAAAGGAATGTAAGAAATACACTGACAAGAAGAAGGGACAGGATGGTGGGACACCTATCAGGTAATAACTTCCATGTTACTAAAGGGAGCTGTAGAAAAATATTAGACTATGTTGATATTTTTGAGGTTACACTGTGGAGTGCCACTTTGTCATTGTTGTTCCACACAACGCTGCTGCTTTGAACTGAACAATGACTTTCTTCCACTGTGGCCGGATGGGAAATGCATTTTGCTCTAACCAGACCATCGACTGTGCAGTTACGGAAACTCATCATGACTCTCCGCCAACAATGGTTTCTTCAGTCACGGATGCCGTTATTACGATGGCACTTGGAATCAACTTTCACATAGGAACCGCGCATTGCCATTATGATCATGTTTGACACAGTTGCTTTTGCACGTAGTACCCACTACAAAAGATTACAGATACCAGAATAATTCCATCTTTCATTATCAAAAATTTGTAGCGTACCCTTACATAGCACACATTATACACATGAGATAAAATATTATGACCAATTGATTGGTAGCTGGTCCACTTTTGGAACGTAATACAACAGCGATTCTGCAAGGCACTTATTCAACAAATCATCGTAGGTTTGTGGAGATATGTGGCACCAGATGTCTGAGCACAGGTCACACAATTCCTGTAAATTATGCGCTGATTCTTCGTGAGTGAGGAGCTATCACCCCATAGTGTTCCAGATATATTCCACTGGGTTCAGATAGGCGATTTTGGTGGGCAAGACATCAATGCGAGTTCGCTATGACGCTCACAAAATCACGACTGATTCTGGCCTTGTGAAAACAATCCTGAGGAAATTTCCCATCGCCGTTAAGGACATATAGCATAAAGATACGCAGAAAGTCTGCAGTAATGTTCACGTAGTCCACAGCTGTTATGGTACCTTTTATCGCTACCGCAGGTCCCAGCAAAGTCCACATTTATGTGCCACAAAGCATAGTATTGCCCCCATCAGCTTGCGTCCCTGGGGCGATGGATGCTCGGAGCAGCCTTTAGCCCAGATGATGGCATGTCCGGACACGAGCACCTACCTGGTGTAGCAAGAAATGTGATTCGTCAGACCAGGCGACGTGTTTCCATCGATCCACACTCCAATATCGACGATGCCATTAGGTCAACATGGGAACACCTAGCTGTCGCCTTCTGCGGAGTACTCATTTGTGAATCCGGCCGTGGCTACAATGATTCCCCGTTCGTCTCTGCTCCGTTTATATACTTTCATTACTGCGTCACATGCCCACCATTCCAATAGGCAGAATTCGGACTCGCTGTGGGCAGTGATCGTAATGTTTAGGCTCAACAGTGTTTATTAACGTCTAGGCTGTGTTGGCTTTGTATTATTACAACGTCTGATCACGGGCCTTCCTTAGTGTTTGATCACAACAGATATGCCGGAGTGCCGCAATCAGTTTTGGCGATGAGATAGAAAGAGGTAGCGGTGACCATCGTTGTGGTCTGCCTTGCAGCGGGTTTTCCAAAACGCCTTTTAGATATTCAGCAGCGTATAAAGGTGGATTCTGAACTGACTATTACACGATAGTTACCTTGCGGTATTTGACTGCCGACAGTAACGAACAAGTAATGAGACCGTCAATGAAAGTATCTTATTGATACTAACATGTACCGTAAAAAAAAAAAGGTTCAAATGGCTCGGGGCACTATAGGACTTAACTTCTGAGGTCATCAGTCCCCTAGAACTTAGAACTGCTTAAACCTAACTAACCTAAGGACATCACACACATCCATGCCAGAGGCAGGATTCGAACCTGCGATCGTAGCGGTCCCGCGGTTCCAGGCTGTAGCGCCTAGAACCGCTCGGCCACAACGGCTGGCTCGGTAATAAAAGATTAAACCCATCCCCAACACAAAGAAACAGTAATATTTTAAATTTACTTCATGTTTCAGTACAAGCTCTATTTGGGCCACAGCTTATATATGTGTGAGCATTTGCCAAACTCACAGTGTTTATTGTGAACCCCAATAGAAATAGATTGTGAAACTGTTAACAGAATTAGGTAAAAATGGTTAAAAACATTGTTTTACCATGTTCTTCCTGGTTTTTCTAAGTCATTTCGATTGAATGTGGAGATGGTTCATTCAAAAAGAGCGGACTCCGCGGTTTTCCCAACAAAGCTACTCATTCCCCTCTAAAGACAAACTATACTACTACCCCTCCAGCGGCCATTTCAGTAATTTGTCATATCACATCTCTTTCTACTGTCATATGCAGCAACGACACGGCCCTGTACACCAGACGAGGGGCGCATAGCATTTATCGATCTGACGTGAGTTTTTTCAGTGTAAAGTTTCGGCATCAGAAGTCGAGCTGTGATGAATGTAGTAAATTGTTGTGAAATTGATGGTGGTAGAATAAACTTTTCAAGAGTTAACAATCGTCAAAAGTCGATGGTATCCGCAAAATGTTTCCACTTCACCGTAATATCAAATAAATGATACGGATGTTTATCTAGATTGAAATCTTTGAGGCGCGCAGTGACTTGATGATGCGTGCAGTGAAACACCTCTTTCATTCTCACATGTGCTGCATATACACGGCCCAGTCACATTAATGTGAGCACTGCTTACGTTCGACGTCAACGTGCAATAACCACTCACAGACGGTAGGTCGACGCAGTAGCAGTGGAAAGTATATAATGTATGTTGGGGTGGGTGGGGGCGGGGGAGGCTGAAAGAGTGCAGTCGTCGTAATGCGGAAACGTATCGATTTCTCTGATATCCAAAAGGGCGTGACCATTGGCTTTCGGGACGAAGAGTGAAGTATTTTCGATATGGCTAAGTTTGTAAACTGTTCGCATGTAGCCATGGTTAAAGTGTGTCGTGCATGGCAAAATGGCGCTATCCAAAACCGGCGCCGAGGCAGTAGTGGCTCACCAGAGGTCATAGATGACAGGGATCAGCGGGGGCTGCTGAGATTTGTACAGGCGAACACAAGTGCAAATGTTGAGCAGCTGGCAGCCCAGATGAACCAAGGAGCTATCTAAAGTGTCTCCACAATGACTGTTCAGCGAAAGTTGCTGCGAATGGGGCGACTGTTGTTCATCGCCGTGAAGGCTGGAATTCGCACGCCATTACCGCTAATGGATGTCCGCTGCGTGGTGACAGGTGGCCTTTTCAGATGCATCACGTTTTATGCTCCATTGGATCGCCGTGTATCGTGTAAAATACCTGAAAGCAAGTACTCTGCAACCATCGTCAGAAAGAACCCGGTCTGAGGAGGTAGCATTATGGTTTGGAGAATATTTTCAGGGAATTCCCAAGGTGATCTCGTCATTTTACAACATCGTCAGTTATCCTTGGAGACCGTCATGTAGTTTTTACTCGACACGGTGGCTTCTACTGGCACAACAACGCGTTGTGTCACGCAGCTCCCAGTGTAAATGGGTGGATGGAGCAGCACCACGATGAGATATTCTAATCACCTAGCCACCAAACTCCCTGAAGCTAGTCGAGAGTCTGTGGTGCTATCTCGGTTGGGCTGTATGCACCGTGGATACTCAAGTGAGAAACATAGCGCAGCTGGCCATGGCACAAAGGCACAAAGTCGGAGTACCTCCACACCTCTACCAGTACATTTCTGAACCTCACTGAGTCTCTTCCTGCACTTATCGTAGCGGTCTGAGTTGCAAACGGTGGTTATTCAGGCTTTCGACAGGTGGTCACATTAACATGGTTGGACAGGGCAGCAGATGACGTAACAAAGCGAGCATCTGTGTTATCCTTTGACGTCCTCATTCTTTTGAGTATGCAGATGTCGTCATTGGTGTACATATGATTTACTGAGTTTTTAACATCATCCAACTTGAATGAACGAGGTTAGTATCCAGTGGCGTGGCTACGTTTCCATACCAGTTTTCTGTGGAATGTGGAGAACAATATCAATCACTGAACATCAACAATACACATTCCACTAAGTGAAATACCATTCCGAAAAGAGGAGTCTATGGCAAATACCAATATTTTGTGATGTTATCTGTGCTTGATTTGAATTAACTTGCAGACTGTTCGTAATGACTAGTGGAGGAAACACAACAGCAGGCACTTACGTCGATCACGGTAATTTTACGTTTGTGCATGTATTATGAATTAAGGCACATTTTCTTTCCCATCAGCTGGCGGAACTTATCGAGCGTCATTTGCAGGGTGTCGCGGAGAGGTCGCCCGCAGCGCAGCGGGTGACATCAAATGCCACCACCGGGGAGCGGAATCGAGCTTCAGCGGCGACAGGAAATCAAGAGGGTCAGCAAGAAGCCAACACTGCTACGAACCTTCTAAGTAGCCTAGTGTATTAAGGCTGAGAATCTACATTTAGTTGTTTGTGTGTTCTATGAATTTTTTGTCTCTCCTTAGCAATGTCGGCTCGCGCAAAAGATTACCGATCTACTACACTATTACAAAAATAAAAATAAAACAAATGTTTAAAAAAGTGACGATAAACGAAGTCCATACGAAAGCAAAAATGAGCACTGCAAACATTACATCTGCAGATCCAACTGTTTTCATACACTTTCATATTACATTCCCTTATCTACTCGCTTTACTTTCTGCAGTATTTTGAGTTACATTTAAATCTGAGTTCGTCTAACTATATCTTTAACTCTCACTTTCTCCTCAAAAGAGCAGTAGGAAAAGGGAATCTTTAGCAGATGATCTACAGAATTCGCTGTGTTGCTTGAACAATATTTTACGCCCACTTTCAGAGAAAAAATACACTGTAAGACACTTCTTTGTCGAACCAATAGAGCTCAACAGTAGTGTTCTACTAATGTGGTGCTACGAAGAGTATAACATCGCTAGTGTCGGCAAGGATGACGTCACATAAGAGCATGCGCAATCGAAGACAGACAGCTATATCCCTTCTCTGAGTGGGTCGTAGCGTTGCTGACATCATTTCAGCACTCGACAATTTGGTTGCCAGTTATCGCAAAGAGAGTACCATAAACTATGTTTTAGTTGTTTTGTTTGCATACCAATACACATTCGAAGAGGAATGGCATGATTTTAGTATAATTTCTAGCTCGCATTCGAGGAGAAACTGCCTAATTTTAAAGCAATATTTACTGTGTGCTATAGCACTGCGGCACTTGATATCTGACTGCCATTGCTTCTTATTGCTTAAATTCAATGATATGCTGTTTATCACGGCCAAGATCAGCAGCTAGTAACCTGGTTTGGTATATTCTACCATAAACTCTGTTCTCTTTTAATTGTAGCGATGTATTAGGTGGACTGGCATACAGCTGGTGGTTGTACAGATGTGGGCCCCAGTATCTTTATTACCACTTTATTTACCATCCAAAGACAAATGTAACAAAATAGAAAGGAATATTAAAAACCAAAGATACATTGAGGAAGAAATTAACTTCAACAGGGCTTGAGCAAAACAAAATACTTTCTTGATATAATGGCAATAATTATTACAGAACAATTAAGTATGACCCCAAATGGGTAATCCAAATAACTACGTAACACTTTATAATATATGGCTTTCAGCATTCAATTGCTACATTCAAAAGCTACGCCAATAGTAACTGCTTACTATACCAGAAAATACTCACTTATCTGCAACAGAAAGCTAAGTAAAATCATTGCTAGTTACTTCTTGGCTGTCTGCTCCTTAATCACTGAAACCGATATACTACCCACGCTCATGTCTTAGTAATTACTACATCAGTTACAATCTCATATATAAAGAATCCATTCATACAAGAGAATATATCAATTCACAATGAACGTGAATGAATCACTGGTTCAGAAATAAGACATGTACCGAATCAACACAAAAATCACACATAATGGAACATATCCACAACTGTAAGGAGATTTTAAATTAGTTTTAACCTTTGTACTATCAGTGCATTGTGTATACTGATACGAACTGACTTGCTTTATGCCACAGTATTCACGTTCACAAATTCCAGCTGGAGTGAGCTACATTGTACTTCAGTTCACCTTGCAGTTAGACTCAATAAAAATCCGCTTTCAAGAACTGTAGCTTACTTTAATTGACTTTGACATGTCATGGGATTTAGAAACAAAGAGGTTCATTGACTTTTTGTTATTCTGAAAGTTTGAGATCAATGGCATTAGAATAAAGTTCATGTAGCCATTTGATAATGCATCATAATTTTTTAATGATACAACTGGCTGATGTTGGTAGTTTGAAATCTATTTCAAGGACAAAATACATTGATCCCAGACTCGTTTTTGACCTTTTCAGATACTTCTAACAAAAATATAAAAAGGGCTGTAGTAATACAATACATGAATACAAGAAAATGACATTAATAACATTTTTGATAGTGTCTCATATTGCCTTATTTAGTGTTGTTAATCAATCAATTATTCACTCGCACAGACAACACAACACTTCGTCAGGCAACAACAGTGTTAAGAATTTGCTGAAGCTTAGGATGGCGTAATCAGAAGCAGAGAACAGTCATCAAAAGTGTTTCGAATGGTGCCGACCTACAAACATCAGTAATTGGTGGCCAGTGGCCAATTTAATATGCACATACTACAGGTAGTCTATTGGAATCTTATAATGTACTAACTTACTTAGGTTAAAAATTATTAGTAAGATGGGTGCATACAGTATGTGATCAAACTTACCTGGACACCCAAAAAAATCATATTAGGGAACTGAGCACTGAATACCCAACTCACTCAATCTCAGCATGCACTTGGAGTTACTGATCCTGATTAATAAATATACTTGTCTATTGTTAAAGACATGCACGCTCATATCCCAGCCACTCCACTCTAACCGTTTCTTTCGCCACAATTGGTCGCAGAGCATAGTTGGGAGTTGTGTTGCTGTTAGAATGTAAGGCAGTAATACGCTTCTGTGCCCTTGTGCTCTCTGGTGTCGTGCTGCATGGTTATCAATAAGGGACGTACCTGGCATGAACGGATCGAGGAAGTCATTAGCGAACACGTTCCTGAAGGTATGGGCCTGAGTTCAACCAGAAGCTACGACAGGTAGTGGCGAACATGAGGGGACCAGCAGGACGTAAGCAGCGGATGTGCTACAGTCCAGTTATCAAGTTTCTGGCAGGTAAGGTGGTCTCACGATCACAGTGAAAAAGGTTGCAAGCTCATTACTTGGATCGGTCGAATGATTTGGCTTTTGATTTAAAGATGGAGCTAAGAATAATATGCTAGAAGGACTGTAGGAAAGGGTGGCCCAAATAGAACTGCCAGTAAATAATATGCTTACAGCTGCTCCGATAGACGGCAGCAGGATGAATTTAAATATGGTGCAGGAAGATTACTGTTTTCAGTTGATGGAGTTAGCAGCTCCAGGTTTATAGGCAAGGCAGAGGAGTAAATAGATCGCTAGATTACCTCACCCCCTATTAAAGATGAGTTTTCGGTGGAATCCATCTTTGAGACAGTGCAGTTTCTGGACTATTTAGTATCACGGGACATGCAGAAGGAGGGGCTTTGTTTTAAGTGACGTCGAAATTTTGAATGTAGTGTCCACACATTAGAGGGTGTTAGGTTCAGCGGGTGGCCAAGTCAATAATTTCGCGATAATCACTAAGGAAATTCCGTCAACACTTGTGAAAACAAATGACTCCGGCTAGGTCTATGAGACGGTAACTAGATACTCATTAGGAGCGTGAAAGGGTGTGAAGGTGCCATTTAGAGAATATATGCATAGGGTAAAAACAGCTGCGGAAGCATTGTCTTTTTCGTACAATGAGACAATGAGTATCAAACTCTGTATAGGGAAATAAACCCTTAGACCGATTATGTATTATACTTGCAAAACTTGCCTCAGACGTTCCAAGATCTAGAAGAGTTAGCCTTTGAAACTGAGGGCATTATAATTAGAATCAAGGTCGGTGGGGCGGGAAGTGAAGAAGTTGATGCGCGTAGAGAACATGGATGACAAGTCAGGAGTAGAGACCGGATGGTTATTTTCTCTATGGTGTTTGGGGACATTTTAGTTGGAACCGCGCTACCACTACGGTCGCAGGTTCGAATCCCGCCTGGGGCATGGATGTGTGTGATGTCCTTAGGTTAGTTAGGTTTAAGTAGTTCTAAGTTATAGGGGACTAATGGCCTCAGAAGTTAAGTCCCATAGTGCTCAGAGATATTGGGACCATTTGAACCTAAAATGTCCATACTCTGCATCCGCGTTTTTGGTATGCAAACCATCGTTCATTTCGAGGCCAATGAGTATTGAATAAGAAAGTAGTTCCTCTCTTCATAATATCACCTGATTTACACACTCCTTTCGCTGGTTCACAGGCTCCCAAATATTTAGCAAATTCCGTTCGATATAAGGTCTAAACATATCATGACCGTCACCACAGATTGGAATCGTTTTGAGTTTAATTTTGTGCCATTTGGACTGGATGCAGCTGTTAGACTTGTTATTTTCAGACACCAGGTTCAAGTTGTATGGTGGCAGGATAATTTTTACCACATAACATAATTTTTATATCAAGAAATCGATTCTATTCATCAAGCCGATGAATGTTATTCCCCACAGGCCATACTTTGGTTCAAATCAGGTTATTTGCATAGTATGGAGAGTTAGGGAAGCGACGTGCTAACCGCACCTGGCATTTTAGGCAGAGATAACTGTACAAGAATGAGTCCCCGCTGGGTGAGTCTAGTGGCTTATTCTGTAAAGTAAACATTTTAAAACAGCAGGGGATCCATTTGGGTGGTCTCAAAGGAGAACAAAGCCCTTCAATTTACATGGGGAAAATGCAAGAACACAGAAACTGCAGCATCAGGTTAACATAAACAAAATTCACATGACAGTCATATGTATTGGGCGTGAGACTTTCAACTTAAGAAAGCATTCAGGAACGCAGCAGTAGGACATTTTGAAAACGCACCAAGGAATCTAACAATGGGAGTCACGGGTATTTTGGTAAACATTCGAAATTCACATGATACTGGCTCCTGTTTGGGCTGAGCTTATTAATAAATGATAGAACGGGAAACGCTCATGGGACCAGATGAAACTAAGAGAGGCTCCAGCTCGTTTCTGAAACACAATTGAACGAAGAAATGACGAAGTTGCAGCAAAAGCACTCACCGGCCGACACTAGTTGTGGCAGGAGGCGAATCCACAATACGGTGGGGGAAGTTTGCACAATGTAGGAAATTACAAGTGAGTAATTCAGGGGCCATTCTCTTCCTAGAAGGGTCGTGTTCTGGACAGGGCACATCCCAGTCTGTAGTGACTCTAGAAAAGACATTTTGTTGTGGACATTTAGTTGCGAAAATCTGTATGTGTTCAAGAGACTCTGATATATCATGTTATCTTTGGACTGGAGATTACAAAGTTCGAGCTGTGCTAGTTAAGTTCTGTGGAATATTTGAGGGCAACAGTGTACACGTCGCTCAGCCTTAGTGGGTGGATACAGGCAGTTGATTTAGCCAGGGAAAAACATAGTTTTTGCGTCACGAAAACTTAGGATAGTTTACGACTGTATATGCGGTCAAGGCCGGAGTAGAGTTGTCAGGCCTACAGTTTCCCAAGGCATGCATGTATCAGCCGCCGGCGCATGCCACAGCCGGCCACGGCAGTCCTTATCGCCGCAGTCTGCACAAGATAAATACCGCACTGCTCAGGCGCTAAGTGTGGCAGTCACTAGAGTGAGTTCACCTTAGGTCTGCTTTAGTTTGGGTAGTTTTTATCACTCCCTCATTCCCATATGTCATCTACGTACATAGCGTATTTTCTTGGGGCTTAATTTCCAGGAAGGCATTCGGCGGACAGACGATATTGTCCAGCTACAGTACACTAGTAGGTGTATAGACAACTGTGTGATTTTATAACACTTTAGTGTAATATTTTTGGGGTAAATTTTCTTGTATTCAGTGCACTTTAAGTTACGATGGTATTTGTTTTTCTCTTGAGATTACGATACTGTAAGAACTGCTTTGGTAAATTTCCATGTGGTTATCTTGCTTGAAGTTAGGTCTTATAATATTTTCTTGTATTAATTTTTCCTTCGTCGCCAAATATGGAACCTGAACTCACTGTGTATGGTGATGATTAAAGTAAAAATATTTAGCACATGTAATAGTTTGTTCTTTTGATCTAAAGTAGAGGTTACCCGTTCCTCATTGGCATATTTAGGTCATGTATAACAGCTATTATTCTGATGTCTAAACGTAACTGTTTCTGGAATCTCCTTATCTGGCGCCACTCTATGGATTGCCATTTTGTTTCTAGTTCAAAGTAATGAATCCAAGTTCCATTGCCTATGACGGCCTTCGACGAAAAATTGTCACGATCAGCCTCACAATGCACAAGCAATTCCGCACAGATGGTCCTTCTTTACTCTTTATGGACTTCTACAACGGGACGAGGAACCCAGCTGGTACACACCTTTTTGTACCACAACTAGTGGACAAGTGTGTCAGCACCTGCAACAGAGATGCCCAGTTGAGCAGCGAGGTGTTTTACTGTGATGTGTCGATCACCTAGAGGGTGCTCACACGTTCCAACATTGTACGAGTCACAGCTATGTGTGGTCAGCCAGCACGCAGGACGTCGGACAGATTTGTGTGATCTTGTTGCGATGATGGCAGACATTGCGTCCAACGTCTCTGAGTTGTGCCGCATTTCGATACCTCACATCACTCTCCGGAAGTGGTTGTCTTCCTCCAGAGAGAGCGGGGGTGAAGCATCGCCTGAGACGACAGCAGCAAGGCAGTTGGTCGTGGATGTACCTGGAGTGAGGGCGGCTTAACGACGGCAGAGAGCAATGGCCGGGTCAGTCTGTGTTGCGTCACATGGGCCTGTTTAGTGGATCCTGAGGTTTGTTGCCTAGTGCGTAGACCGAGCACATGCAGCTTGCTTCGGTGGCGATAAGTAAAGGCAACATAAATGGAACAAGGTGGAACTGTCTGGCAAGCAGAAGACGTAGGTCATTAGTCTGTCTCCGCACTTTCCCAAGCCGACTCACTCTCCCACCTAGCACTACGATTTGTCTGCAGTTCCTGTCCATGTAAACTCGCTAGTTTTAGATTCTCACAGTAGATTGAACCAATTGTACATCCACATTGAAGGCGATAGATTCATTGCCCGTGGAGGCAAATGAGTTATATAAAAAATGGTGTTTCTTTTCTTTCGCTAAAGCCTTTTACTTACTACGTTTAGTCTTGTTTAGTTTTGAAAAGATTACTGATCCTTCCTGGCGTTTTAAGCTAATCGTTAGAGTGTGTTGTCTTGTTGTTTGAGAGAGCTTCACGTTAACCCTATAGTGGTGGGCTTCCGTAATGGTTTATCTCGGTAGCTCCCTTGTTGTAAAATTTCATAGTGCACTTAATTGGGTTAGTGAAATCATTGCCGTTTTCCCTACATTTTCAGGGGTGTTTCCGCCAGTGGGCTTATTGCATGGCACTGTAATACATTTGAATGTGCCCCGGTTTAATTGTTTCTTCTGGCCTGAAATTTAAAGAAGATTGACACAGTTCTGGCACTGTGTGCTCTTTAGTCACTTAAAAATAACTAGACAGGATTCAAAATATGAGTAAATGTTCATGTGTTTGGATATCAGTTTTTGTCTATTTTCTAGGAAGGCATTGCCCATGTATTTGGGGTGCCCATTTGTGAGTCGTCCCGAACTTTCTGGAGACGATGGGGCACGCTATCATCCACTGGGTGGCTTTCTCATAAGCGGAGTTTCCCATAAGTGTGAATGATTTCCCCTCCCGTTAAGATAACTCTTTACCAGTAATTTTCTCTAATCCAAGTCTGATGTCTCCGAAAAATTTGTTCTAAAACCATAGTTAGTTATTTCTTGTAATTTTTCTTACAACAATCACTGAAATTGTCTCTTTATATAATTTGTCTTAAATCAAGGATTAATATTGTCGGCAGGTGTTTGTGTGACTCTTTAATGTTCGATTACAAACAGGATTAAAATCTTTTATAATTGTTTAAAAGGAATGATCACTGTTCTGCATTAGCTCCCCTGAAAACAATGTTCAATAAATGCGATTGAAACTGGTTGTGCCACGAATAATGTGCAGTACCCTGTTGTCCCAGCCCTTCAGATCAAAAGGTGACAAGGCATGGAAGCGCGTATCAGATTCACCGCGCTTTTGTTCATTGCCAGGTCTTCTGGACACTCTGCAAGCGCCTATCTGCGATGCTCCGATTTCCGCCAAAACACATTCAATGAAAGGTCTCTGCTTCGTACACACCTCCGTTACAGATGCCTTTTTGAAGGCTAGACATACCACCGCTACCTATTGGAACTTCATGAAAGTATAGGGGGTGCAGCGGGAATATGTCACGAAGCCCCACAACGAATCATAATATGATTTCCAAAATTATCTACAGTTTGAATACTAATTGATAATAACCCGTTTAATCTATAGTAATAACGCTCCTCTACCGCTCTGTATCGGAGCGACAAGTGAGTGAAAGGACTGAGTTGATTATGTGGGCTATTCACAATATTCTTTACAAAAAAATATCACGTTTCATTATGTGTATGAAGGGTTATATGTAAGTAGTTAAGGACGCAGGTGCGATAAATGACGACCATGTGCAAGACACAACACCATCATTGTGGGCCATAGCGTAAACTTTAAAACTACGATTTGAATTTTGTGCATTCCGTTAATCCAGATGAACAGTTTTGTTTCACATACAGCACTTACAGGGAACGAAAAAAAAAGAAATACATAGTTACCACAATCAGAGACTATGTCACTAGTGGTAGTACTTTGTGGAAACGGACCAGAAAGCACCAACTGGAGTCGAGCCTGGAAAACAAGTCAATATTTATACTTTGTGATAAAATCTACTCCAGTCTTTGTTTCCAAATTTTTCTTTAGTAACTGCTACACGAGCCAGTTTATAAAAAATCAAGCTTGATAAGTAACAGAAACTCAGATTCATATAGTGGCACTGGCTGAGGCCTGTGCATTATTACTACTGCTCTCTAGCTCGCCTTAAAATGTCGATTCACTGTTCGGCATGTCAAAATTTAGCAGTATCTGGAACCTGCTAGTCAAGGAAGGCAGGATTCGATTACGATTGTGGACGGGGCCATAATCAGTTACTAATGGTTCCCTTTTGCAATTACACACATTTTGTTTAAAACGGTAATTCCAGACACAGCAATAAAGATATTGTTGTAGTTGGCAGGAGAACTAACACCGTGTTCCTAGAGGAGGCCGAAAGGCACGCATTTTAGCTCACGCAGGCTGGTGTGAGGTCTGGAACACGACAAGGGAACTAGAATTGAGGAAAACGGACGTAGCTGGTGGAATACTTAACTTTAATCCATTAATGGTGAACGTCGCTCTTGACATTACATGATTCACAATATCAATAATAACTGATAATGGTGCCTTGCTAGGTCGTAGCAAATAACGTAGCTGAAGGCTCTGCTAACTATCGTCTGGGAAAATGAGAGCGTAGAAGTCAGTGAACCATCGGGAGCAAAGTCGGCTATACAACTGGGGCGAGTCCTAGGAAGTCTCTCTAGACCTGCCGTGTGGCGGCGCTCGGCCTGCAATCATTGATAGTGGCGACACGCGGGTCCGACGTATACTACCGGACCGCGGCCGATTTAAAGGCTACCACCTAGCAAGTGTGGTGTCTGGCGGGGACACCACAGATATCACACGTTGTTAATGAAAGAATAGCAACTGTGTGATTAATAGTTACAATTTACCAAATGAGTATAAAATACAGACACAGCAAATAATGTTTTCAAAACAAGTCAATGTGATCCCAATTAGAATTTTAAGGCAAGTAACCACAGCCGCGGCTGAAGACTTTTGACGCCAAGAACGGCAATTACAAAAAAAATTAACAAACATACTGTATAACAGCAATACAACAGCAAAGGTTAATTTAAAAGAACATGCAATTGATCACCAAACAGGTGAGATAAAATGATGGTAAACTTGGTAGTACAATCATTTAAACCTGCTGTAACGCCAAGAATGGCAATTATATAAAAATTTGGAAACATACAATAAAACAGCAAATACAATAATAAAACACAAGGGCCAGTCACAGCGGTGCATCAGGAATCGACCTCTGAGTAAGTCTGGCAAAAAACACTTCCGCGAGCGATGAGATAGGCAGCCAAGAGTTGCATTAACTTCACAAGATGGTAACTCAGACTAGTGGCAGTCTAACGAAAGACTAATGATAATCTTGCTGAGGCTATGTGACGCCCAATAAACCAAATGCAAAGATGTAAAAATACGCCAAAGCCGGAACCGGCGGTCTGGACTCCGTAAGCAGAATACTGTGCTTAGAGCACATTTACACTACCGACTGCATGTGCTAGGCTTCACTTATGTTGGATTTTTTTTCCCTTTCTGGTGTATTTTTTTCTTTACTCATGGGTGCCAGAGAGGAACCAACTAACTAAATTATATACAATTTCTGGAGGCATGTGCTCCGAGTTAGACGCTCAAAAGCTGCTTTAGAAAGAGGAGAAAATTATAACAGGGAAATTAACCTTAATATCTGTTAAGGTAAAAACAGCTTCAGAAGAGGTCGGAAAATTTAAGACAGTATCCAATAAAGTACTGCTCTGCCACGAATAAGTACAGGCATGGATTTGGGAAATTCTTGTAAATTTCGCGCAGCTGTGACTAGGCAGCTACAGTTAAGGGACCGATTGGCACATCGGATTGCAGGTGGGGTAATGTTAATACATTTTGCAAACGATTATGTGAGGCGGGTTTACGACACCATTTGCAGGCTTGAAGGCACGGGCCGGAGCGCACAGTATACTAATGTGAAGTAATCGGGACAGCACAGGGCACCAAAGTGCCTTGAAGAACCCATACATTGCAGTTATAACAGCGCCTAGTGACCTGTGTTTAAGGGCAGAAGTGGGTTGAGGAAAGCTGTCGTTGTAATTAGTAAAGAGTTCACCACTTCTTCCCTCCATTCCCTCTAGAGGAACTACATCAGATCCATAGGGAAAAGGACTTATAAATAAGTGAGCTCAGAGGCTGGAAGCAGGCAGTCGCATTTTTCCCACATCTAGTACCGGAGAGAATGAAAACCTTCTGATAACGGATATCAGTGGCCATCTGCCCTCTGAAACTACGTACTACGTCCAACTTTCACCTCATGGACACGTCATAACTGTAGCTTGGAGGAGGGGGGGGGGGGGGGCGCACCTTGGAGTTACATCGACGAGAAGAGCGGGAGGGCTGCTTGCCACCACTCTCTGGGTAGCATCATCCGGTGGGCTGCAAGCTGTCGTCTGCAGGGGTGAGACCAGGGCGCGAAATCGCAACCTCTTGTGTGCAGAGCTGTCTGCAGCCACTGAATGAGGTGCCCTGGATGGACGGCTGGAGCTACAAAGGTTCACTAAAAACAGGTGCTTCCCTTCGGCACTCTACATGGAATCCACGAGTCGCGTTTGAGGAAGCAGTCAGCCATGGTCTGGGCCATGGGCACAGTTAATGCACGTGGCGGGCACTAGCCATGATGTGAGTAGGATCGCTACATCCACAAGGCTGGGCAACCAGACGCCGACGCTCCAGATTCCGGCATTCGCATGGTGCTGTCCCACGAATGCTGCGAGCCACTATTCAGCGCAAGGCCGACTGTGTATCTTTGATATAATGAAGCCAGTGTTTCTTAGCAAGCCTCAGTGTGATTCATCCTTCTCTCCTAAACTATACCTCTTGCTCATTCTGACACATCAGAGCACATGCACTTGGAGACTTTTAACAATATGTTTCTCGTCAAAAGATAGCGACAATGACGGAGTGAGTACTTGTAGCATTGCTAAAAAAAATAGAATAAATATCTACCGAAGTAAATTCCCTGTCAAAGAAACAAGATGAAATTCTAAGTAGCAAATTCATACACATGAACTGGATAAATAATTCGCTGAATTGAAGAAAGGAAAGGGCAGCATTTCGAGGTAATGTTGAGATATGACAACTTACTCTTTCATCCATTTTTTGTATACGGAAAATTATTAAAGAGTTTGTTACGGCCTGACACACCTTGAGCAAGATTCCAGGAAGTTAATGGCCTCAGCTGATGTTGAACCTGGAACCTGGTACGGCGCTAAGAGCATTAGGTATTTTTATGGTTCTTAGCTTATAGAAAAAGCATGTTGGGAGTTGGAAGCAATTGATGGTGAACCCATCCATCAGTAAATCCTGCCAGACAGGGCCACAGCCGTACAGGGCAGGCATAGCAGCTCCTTGTCAAGACAGGTCTCCAGCAGATCAATGCTGTTATACCTGCATTAGCGCCGCTGAAGGCTGGGCTGGGGGCGACGGACTGAAGGGATGCTTTTACAAAGTAGAGTAGTAAAATTGACAGAGCCACGCATAACAAAAATTCACAATGTTTCGTGTTCACCGATACAGAATACAGGTCTGTGACCCACTTCCATCTTCCACCTCAGTTGTGTATGAAACTCCGGCATGTGAGAAACGTTTAGAGATAGAATCTTTATTACACCTCATAGGTAGGACTAACAAGCTCTAATTCACAGGCGATTTAGATAAAGATCTTTAAGATTGTTGTAGAACTGTGGGAACACGTTTTATACTCGTGTATTAGAACTGTTCTGTAGATCGAAATCTCCCCTATAAGAATCAACATGGACTCCGAAAACAACGATCGTGTGAAAGACAGCTAGCTCTGTTGGTCCACGAAACCCAGAAGATAGTAGATTTCATTGTATTGAACTGGGGGCCTAGAAACGACGAAAAGGTCAATCTCCGCCATAGCCCACACCGGTACACCACGCCACAACAGGCTACAGCAGTGCACTCACCCCACCGCCGCCGCACACCGAACCCAGGATTATTGTGCGGTTCGGCCCCCAGCTAACCCGCCCTGGAACGTCTCACACCAGACGATTGTAACTCCAATGTTTGCGAGGTAGAGTAATTATGGTGCATGCGTACGTGGAGAGTGTGTTTGAGTAGCAATCACCGACGTATTGTAACTAAGGCGGAACATGGGGAACCATCCTGCATTCGCCTAGGCGGATGGAAACCGCCTTAAAAACCATCCAGAGACTGGCCGGCACACCGGACCTCGACTCGTAATCCGGCGGGCGGTTTCGTGCCGGCGACCAGCACGCCTTCCCGTCCGCAAAGCAGTGCGTTAGATCGCACAGCGAGCAGATTGTAGATATTGGCGAACAGGTTGATGTCGTATTTCTTGACTTCAAGAGGGCGTGTGACACAGTTCCAGGCTGTCGCCTGATGAACCAAGCACGAACATACGAAATAACAAGACAGCTTTGTGACTGGATTGAAGAGTTCCTAGCAAATGGAACACGCAATGTCATTCATCGAGGAGAGAAATATTCAGGCGCAAAAGTAACTTCAAGAATACCACAATGAAGTATTATAGGACCAAGTGTTATACCATCATTACTCTTCATACTATATATAAATGACCTAGGTGAATAACGTTAGATGTTTCTTGTGGCTTTTAGCTGTTGTTGCTGTGATAGACAGCTACAGCGAAATGCAGGAAGAACTGCAGGGGTTCGACTCTTGATGCAGGAATTGGCAGTTGGTATTCACCATAAACAAATGTTACTGGGCATAAATAGGCAGAAAGATCTGTTATTGTACGATCACAAGATTGCAGGAGACTCACCCATTAAAAATCTGGGAGAATGGTTACAGTATGATTTAAAGTGGAACCATCATATATAGCTAATCGCAGCAAAGGTAGATGCCAGACTGAGATTCACAGGAAAGAACCTCAGGAAATCTAGTCCACCCACAAAGGAAGTAGCTTACAAGACCCTCGTTCGACCAATACTCGTCAGTTCGGGATCCATACCAGATAGGACTGAAGGAGGAAATAGAAAAGACCCAAAGAAGAGCAACATACTTCGTAACATGTTCATTTAGTAAGCGCGAAAGCGTGACAGAGATGCCCATTAACTCCAGTGGCAGAAAGGCGCAATGCAACAACTTACGGTCTTTTGTTAAAATTCCGACACCATTCGTTCCTAGAATAGTCAATCAATGTATCAGTATATTGCTCCCTTCTACATATATCTCGTGAAAAGACCATGAATGTAAAATCAGAGATATTCGAGCTTGCTGGCAGGCTTATCAACAATTGATCTCCTCGTGGCCCATCTGCGACTGGAACAGAGATGTTGAGAAGTGAGAGTGGTACACAAAGTACCCCTTGTCACACACCATAATCTCGCTCGTTGAGTGTAAATGTAGATGTAGATTAATCTGAGTTACATCAGTTCCGATTTGAGCTAAGTGGTATACCGATGAATCGACCGTTTATTATTATTGTTAGTGTTATTATTATTTTTCGTTATTTGTTTCGTTGTGCTCCAATCGCCCCTTATTTTTTAGTTGTCAGTATGTCCTCCCTGAACACGGATGAGTTCTTCAGCTCTCCGAGACATGCTCTAGATGAGACTATCAATCTTGGGGTATGAAATCCCACTCCTGAATACCAGCTTCTCTGAAGATTGTCAGGTGGATTCAGACGCTATGCAATGGCCACCTTCAACAGGTCCCATGCATGCTCAATTGCCTTCATGCCAGAGGACTGTGCTGGCTAATGCATTCAGTTGATGCTGCGTCTTTTAAGATACCGAAACACTGCTATAGTACGGAGCACTCTTGTACTGTCATCGACTATGATGAGGTTGCCTCCGACTTTACGTCTGTAGGGCCTTACAGTCTTTTGTAGTACCTCTTAGAGGTATCGAGGGACAGTCAAATTGTCGTAGATGGGAATTAGAGGGGTCAGCCGTTCCATCATTATTACTGCCCAGAACATTACACTTCCACCTGCAAATGGACGGATTTCCTGAGCACATCGGCGTTCCTGATGTCGTCTAGCGCTTTACCAAACCCTAATAAGTCTAGTGTCTGGTCGCAAACCAATCCTGGTGTCGTTAGCAAGCATGTCATTACTCCAATCTGCACTAGTCCAATGCTGATGTGCAAGAGCTCAGGTCCTTCGATTCTGTCGATACCGTTGGTTCAGTGCAAAACTTCTTATTGGACTGAGGACCACCATGATGCAATCTTATAAGCACTGTTTGGTGTGAGATACTAATCCCTGTTACCCGGGAGAAGACATTTACAGTATTTCTGGCAATTGATGTTGGGCGTCTGCGAGCCGACAGTTGGACGAAACTATCATGTATTGGTGTAGTCATACGAGGACGACCGCTGCGAGGTCTGTCGTTCTTATTTCCTGTCTCTCTTTACTGTTGCCACATCTTAGACACGCCACTTTGAGTGACATGTAACCGATCGGCAACATCTTGCTTTGTATAACCTGCTGAAAGTAAAGCTACTATCCGGACCTTATCAAAGTGTTGCATACATCAACGTGGTATGTTTCTGCAATGCTGAACACAAACTGAATGAAGCTGTTGTTACTGGACTGCTTTCGGCGTGCCTCTGCAGCAGCGGTATGTTTATGTGACAGGCCACAAACTGTGCCAGCAGTAAACACTGCCCAATAAACTGGATGCTGCATAAGATGCCAAGGTCAATTAGACCTCTAGTATCGTAGACGACATTTTGCAATAGTATTCCAAACTTTTGTAGGACAATGTGTATAGGATGCATGACTGTTATACATATAACCAAAAGGAGCGAGTGGAATACAATGAAACACGTAATTATTAATAATAATAACAACAACAATAAATGGTCGATAAACTGGTTTAAAGCATCCGCTACCAAGCAACACTGGTACAAAGCACCCTCTGCCAAGCAAAATCGGTACAGAGCACCCCCGACATCGCTACATGGTACAAGGCACCCCGTCCGCCTCTCAGTAACTGATTGGTCAGCGCGACAGAATGTCAATCCTCAGGACCCGGGTTCGATTCCCGACTGAATCGGAGATTTTCTCCGCTCAGGGACTGGTGTTGTGTTGTCCTAATCATCATCATTTCACCCATATCGACACACAAGCCCCCGAAGTGGCGTCAAATCAAAAGACTTGCACCCGGCGAGCGGTTTAACCGACGGGAGGCCCTAGTCACACGACATGGCTCCCCCTATCACGCAGCTTTTGTATGGAGCACTCTCTGCCACAAAACATTGGATCTTCTTCGTCAAAGATCTTTATGAAGCACCCTACACCACACAAAACTGGTAAGAAGCACCATCTACCACATAACATTGATATGAAACACCCTCTGCCCCACAATGTCAGTACATAACACCCTCTGCCACGTAACATTGGTAGGGAGCAGCCTCTCCCACCAACATTGTTACGACGTATCCTCCTCCATGCAACTTCGATAGGATGCACCCTCTGTCATGCAACAAGAACATAAGTGCAAACCACCTTCTGTCAAGCAGTTAGGTATGTAGCATCCACCGCCCGCAGTGACTGAGCGGTTCTACACGCTTCAGTCCGGAACCGCGCTGCTGCTAAGGTCGCAGGTTCGTATCCTGCCTCGGGCATGGCTGTGTGTGATGTCCTTTGGTTAGTTAGGTTAAGTAGGTCTAAATATAGGGGACTGATGAACTCAGATGTTAAATCCCATAGTGCTCAGAGCCATTAGAACTATTTTTCTTTACGAAGCATCCTCTGCAGTGCATCATAGGTACAAAGCACCCTCTGTCATGCAACATTGGTAAGAAGCACCCTCCACCACGCTACACTAATATGAAGAACCTACAGCCATAAAACATCACTACAGAGCACCGCCAGCCACGCGCAGTCGATATGGAGCACCTCCTGCCACGCTAAGTTGGTGCAAAGCACCCTCGGATATGTAACATTGACACAGAGCACCCTCTGCCACTTAACATTCGTATAAAGCAACATCTGCCATGGAAAGTCGTTAGAGTGCGTCTTCTGCCTCCCTTCATTGATAGTGTGTACCCTGTGCAAACCATGTTGGTATGATGTGCCCACTGCCACACAATATCAGTTCAAACTGATTTCTGCCACACAGTATCGGTACGAAGCACTCTCTGCAATGCAACATTGGTACCTACCAGGCTGTCCGAGCTACTATGATTCCGAGGAGTTCTGCTAGAAGGCAGTGGCATCACTTTCACTGTGATGATGGACTCTATTTATTTTTCTGCCACTTTTCATGAAATGTTTATAAATTATATACATCCACATACGTTTCCCGTAAAACAGTCTACATGTTATTGGAAGCTGTATCAAAGTCCCCGTAATAGTAACCTGAACACACAGACTGAAGTGTAGCACGGAACTTCAATTTACGCAGTAGAGGCAGTAGTATTAGAAGAGGAAGACACAGCATAGACCAAAGAAGGTATAAGGCTGCGTGGTATTTTGCTAATGAATGAAATGATGAAGGGAGGAACTATCATTATTTACTGTACTGGTTAACTGATGCAACGGGCATTGATGGAATGAGATGTGGTTCTGATGAATTCCAGAGAACACCATCTTGGGTTTTCATTTTTCTTTTTGTCATAGGTATTTTGACATCCTCTCCTGAGCCCACCACTTAATCTCACGGAAAAACTTAACATTTGTTCGTTATATTCTATTGCCTTTCTACATTTTTACCATCTATGATCTTATCCATCTTGTGATGAAACAGAAATATTGTCGTCATGTCCCTTTTTTACTCTGAGCTTCCCACATACTCTGTTTCTCTTCGTTTGTACGGAGGAACTCCTGTTTAAGTGCATATGACATAGTCTCAGAAATATCGTTTGAAATCAATCATGTTAGATCTCTCTCGACTAGAAATGTTGTCTTTGCCTGTGCTAGCCTGATGTTTATGTCCTCCTTTCTTTGTACGCAATGTATAATTTAGCTTTCAACTTAGCAAAATTTCTTTACTTCTACTGTGCAGTGCTGAAGTTCAAAGCTATGTTAGCCGCAAATCTCATTTCTTCTGCCACCGAGCGATGTGGCGCAGTGGTTAGCACACTGGACTCGCATTTGGGAGGACGACGGTTCAATCCCGTCTCCGGCCATCCTGATTTAGGTTTTCCGTGATTTCCCTAAATAGTTTCAGGCAAATGCCGGGATGGTTCCCTTGAAAAGGCACGGCCGATTTCCTTCCCAATCCTTCCCTACCCCGAGCTTGCGCTCCGTCTCTAATGATCTCGTTGTCGACGGGACGTTAAACACTAACCACCACCACCATCATTTCTTCTGCTATGTCTTTCTTTGGAGTCCCCCCAGTCCATATTGTTTTCTCAATGTAGTGTCCATTCTACTGTACATATGTAGTTCTTGTCACTTTCACAGATATCACAGTATCATCAGTGAAGCTTACCACTGATGAGCCGCGCGGGATTAGCCGAGCGGTCTGGCGCTGCAGTAATGGACTGTTCGGCTGATCCCGGCGGAGGTTCGAGTCCTCCCTCGGGTACGGGTGTGTGTGTTTGTCTTCAGGACAATTTAGGTTAAGTAGTGTGTAAGCTTAGGGACTGATGACCTTAGCACTTAAGTCCCATAAGATTACCCACACATTTGAGCCACTCATGTGTTTTCACCTGAAATCTTGTTCCAGAGCTGAACTTTTCTTTCGTTTCTTCGCCAACATGTAAGTTTGAAAACAGAGGAGAAAGACTGCGTCACTGCTGCTTTACATCGTTAACTGTCCGAGAAATTCTTTAACTGTATACATCATTAATTGTCCGAGAAATTCTTTAACTGTACACATGTTTAAACTGTCAATTCTTATTGTGTCTTCTTGGTTCTTGTACATACTGTATATTATGTGTCTTTCTCTAATTAAACATCATATGCCACTTCAATTTTTTTCTGAAGGAACTGACTACGTTAACGTCGGAAGAGTATCGCCTTCCGTTTTTAATCGTATCATTGTGTAATGACAACTGTACTGACTTACGGTGACGCCTCTGATTGACCCTACCATATCGTAACGGCATCTGCAGCTAGAAAGAAGAAAAAACCTTTGGAGTGATATAGGGAGGATCAGGTCTCCAGATCAACAGTTCTTGTTTCATATTAACAGAATCTTCCGTCGGTTCTTGGTAGAACAACATTATAATAAATGAAAAGCACCAGTTTGGTTTTGTTCTACAATATTGTAGAACAAAAGCAAACTGGTGCTTTTCATTTATTATTTCTTGTTTCATCTATTTTTCTGACAATTTAGAATATGTTAGAATTAAGTTGTACAACGCTTATTCTAGGCCGTTTGTTTGCCACTTCCCCCAATGATTTTATATATTCCCCTGAATGTTTGATCGCATCTCGCCAAAAGATCTCTCAAATTCTCTTACACTGTATCCTCAACGTGCTGCGTTTCCACTTCTATCACATTAGGTAACTTTGACGCCCTCCAAGTACTCTTTCAACCTGTCTGTTGTCTCTCTATAGATAGAAGTGTATTAAAACCTCTACAGCACATTAATTTGCTAATCTGAGATCAACGGCAAGTGTTAAAATGTAGATATACGTAAAGACAGCAAGTTACATCAACGGATTTTTAGAATTACACGTGCATGGACTTTATCAGTCCACCAAATTTCTTCCATGCTTCTATTGCACCACATCGCAATTGCTTCGAGTCTCTTCTTTTACGGTTTTCTCACAGCCCATGATTCACTTCCATACTAGCTGTGCTCCAAACATACAATATCAGAAACTTCTGCTGCAAATTAATCAATTTATTTATTGATTTATTTAACTTGGTAAACTTAGAGCCATCAAGCCATCTCTTATACATAACAATACGTTCTACGCATTTTTCAATACTGTATGTTCACTGCAATTAGCATATGATGAGTCCAGTACGGCAACATAGACAATTTGCAGGGACGTAACTTTAAACTCTGTACAGTGAGATGAGAGAAGGTGTGGATGAGACAGAAGATGAGGAACATGATAAAACACAATATCAAGAAGATATGGGAAAATAACGTGGCGTGACTGATTGAGAAACGAAAAGAACAATAAGAAAGTAGTTCTTTGTTTGGTACTAGCAGACCTCTTTCGGCGAGAAACTCCCTCTTAGCCTATGCTAGTCAGTTACCTTCAAGCGTAATTTCTGCTTCCAGGGTAGCAGAATTTCTTCTCTTGGCTTACTCTGTGACTCCAAGTTTTGTCTTTGAGTTACTGCAATACCCGTGGTCTAGGGGTATTCGTAATCAAAACGTCTTCGGTCCCAGGTTCGATCCACGCCACTGCCTAAATTTTGATAAATAATCAGCATTTGGCGGCCGAAGACTTCCGCCATAAGAAGTCAGCCTCATTCTGCCAACGGTCTTGTCAAAGAGGGCGGAGGAGCGGATAGAGGCTCAGGGCACTCTCTTGTCCTAGGGGTGGGAAATTGCCCCTAAAGGCAGAAGAATCAGCAATGATCAACGACATGAGGATGCAGAAGGCAATGGAAACCACTGCATTAAAGACACGTAACGGGTATCCACAGGACATGTGGCCTGTAGTTGAAGAAGTGTCATGATGATCTCTCCATTGGCAAAAGATTCCAGAATAGTCCCCCATTCGGATCTCCGGGAGGGGACTGCCAAAGGGGAGGTTACCATGAGAAAAAGATTGAACAGTCAACGAAAGGATAATGTTCTACGAGTCGGGGCGTGGAATGTCAGAAGCTTGAACGTGGTAGGGAAACTAGAAATCTGAAAAGGGAAATGCGAAGGCTCAATCTAGATATAGTAGGGGTCAGTGAAGTGAAGTGGAAGGAAGACAGGGTTTTCTGGTCAGATGAATATCAACAGTAGCAGAAAATGGTATAACAGGTGTAGGATTCGTTATGAATAGGAAGGTAGGGCAGAGGGTGTGTTACTGTGAACAGTTCAGTGACCGGGTTGTTCCAATCAGAATCGAAAGCAGACCAACACCGACAACGATAGTTCAGGTATACATGCCGACGTCGCAAGCTGAAGATGAACAGATAGAGAAAGTGTATGAGGATATTGAAAGGGTAATGCAGTATGTAAAGGGGGACGAAAATCTAATAGTCATGGGCGACTGGAATGCAGTTGTAGGGGAAGGAGTAGAGGAAAAGGTAACAGGAGAATACGGGCTTGGGACAAGGAGTGAAAGAGGAGAAAGACTAATTGAGTTCTGTAACAAGTTTCAGCTAGTAATAGCGAATACCCTGTTCAAGAATCACAAGAGGAGGAGGTATACTTGGAAAAGACCGGGAGATACGGGAAGATTTCAATTAGATTACATCATGGTCAGACAGAGATTCCGAAATCAGATACTGGATTGTAAGGCGTACCCAGGAGCAGATATAGACTCAGATCACAATATAATATTGATGAAGAGTAGGCTGAAGTTCAAGACATTAGTCAGGAAGAATCAATACGCTAAGAAGTGGGATACGGAAGTTGTAAGCAATGACGATATACGTTTGAAGTTCTCTAACGCTATAAATACAGCAATAAGGAATAGCGCAGTAGGCAACACAGTTGAAGAGGAAGGCACGTCTCTAAAAAGGGCCATCACAGAATTTGGGAAGGAAAACATAGGTACAAAGAAGGTAGCTGCGAAGAAACCACAGAAGAAATACTTCAGTTGATTGATGAAAGGAGGAAGTACAAACATGTTCCGGGAAAATCAGGAATACAGAAATACAAGTCACTGGGGAATGAAATAAATAGGAAATGCAGGGAAGCTACGACGAAATGGCTGCAAGAAAAATGTGAAGACATCGAAAAAGATGTGATTCTCGGAAGGACAGACTCAGCATACAGGAAAGTCAAAACAACCTTTGGTGACATTAAAAGCAACGGTGGTAACATTAAGAGTGCAACGGGAATTCCACTGTTAAATGCAGAGGAGAGAGCAGATAGGTGGAAAGAATACATTGCAAGCCACTATGAGGGTGAAGATTTGTCTGATGTGATAGAAGAAGAAACAGGAGTCGATTTAGAAGAGATAGGGGATCCAATACTAGAATCGGAGTTTAAAAGAGCTTTGGAGGACTTACGGTCAAATAAGGCAGAAGGGATAGATAACATTCCATCAGAATTTCTAAAATCATTAGGGGAAGTGGCAACAAAACGACTATTCACGTTGGTGTGTAGAATATATGAGTCTGGCGACATACCATCTGACCTTCGGAAAAGCATCATCCACACAAGTCCGAAGACGGCAAGAGCTGACAAGTGCGAGAATTATCGCACAATTAGCTTAACAGCTCATGCATCAAAGCTGCTTACAAGAATAATATACAGAAGAATGGAAAAGAAAATTGAGAATGCGCTAGATGACGATCAGTTCGGCTTTAGGAAAAGTAAAGGCACGAGAGAGGCACTTCTGACGTTACGGCTAATAATGGAAGCAAGGCTAAAGAAAAATCAAGACACGTTCATAGGATTTGTCGATCTGGAAAAAGCGTTCGACAATATAAAATGTTCAAGATTCTGAAAAAAGTAGGT
The DNA here is from genome assembly GCF_023897955.1 of Schistocerca gregaria. Lineage (NCBI taxonomy): Eukaryota > Metazoa > Arthropoda > Insecta > Orthoptera > Acrididae > Schistocerca > Schistocerca gregaria. The sequence continues at coordinate 541,829,720 of NC_064923.1, forward strand.
GTAAGCTATAGGGAGAGACGGGCCATATACAATATGTACAACAACCAAGAGGGAATAATAAGAGTGGACGATCAAGAACGAAGTGCTCGTATTAAGAAGGGAGTAAGACAAGGCTGTAGCCTTTCGCCCCTACTCTTCAATCTGTACATCGAGGAAGCAAGGATGGAAATAAAAGAAAGGTTCAGGAGTGGAACTAAAATAAAAGGTGAAAGGATATCAATGATACGATTCGCTGATGACATTGCTATCCTGAGTGAAAGTGAAGAAGAATTAAATGATCTGCTGAACGGAATGAACAGTCTAATGAGTACACAGTATGGTTTGACAGTAAATCGGAGAAAGACGAAAGTAATGAGAAGTAGTAGAAATGAGAACAGCGAGAAACTTAACATCAGGATTGATGGTCACGAAGTCAATGAAGTTAAGGAATTCTGCTACGTAGGCAGTAAAATAACCAATGACGGACGGAGCAAGGAGGACATCAATAGCAGACTCGCTATGGCAAAAAAGGCATTTCTGGCCAAGAGAAGTCTACTAATATCAAATACCGGCCTTAATTTGAGGAAGAAATTTCTGAGGATGTACGTCTGGAGTACAGCATTGTATGGTAGTGAAACATGGACTGTGGGAAAACCGGAACAGAAGAGAATCGAAGCATTTGAGAGGTGGTGCTATAGACGAATGTTGAGAATTAGGTGGACTGATAAGGTAAGGAATGAGGAGGTTCTACGCAGAATCGGAGAGGAAAGGAATATGTGGAAAACACTGATAAGGAGAAGGGACAGGATGATAGGACATCTGCTAAGATATGAGGGAATGACTTCCATGGCACTAGAGGGAGTTGTAGAGGGCAAAAACTGTAGAGGAAGACAAAGACTGGAATACGTCAAGCAAATAATTGAGGACGTAGGTTGCAAGTGCTACTCTGAGATGAAGAGGGTAGCACAGGAAAGGAATTCGTGGCGGGCCGCATCAAACCAGACAGTAGACAAAAAAAAAAAAAAAAAAAAAAAAAAAAAAAAAAAAAAAAAAAAAAAAAAAAAAAAAAAATAATAATAAAATAAAATAAAAAAAAACTGCTACTTCTCATTACTTTCGTCCTTCTTTGGTTTACTCGCAATCCATAAAGCGTGCTCATTAGGCTGTTCAGTTAATTCAACAGCTCCTGTAATTCTTCACTTTCACTGAGAATATCAATGTCACTGGCGAATTTTATCGTTGATGTCCTTTCACCATGGATTTTAAACCCATTCCTTAACCTTTCTTTTGTGTCAGTCACTGATTCTTTAGTGAATTACTTTACAATTAAAAAGTCTTACCCGCGCAGAGTGGCTTCGTGGTTTAAGGCGCCATGTCACGGATTGCGCGGCCCTTCCCGCAGGAGTTTCGAGTACTCGCTCGGACATGGGTGTGTGTGTAATCCTTAGAGTAAGTTAGCTTAACTTAGTTTAAGTAATGTGTAAGCTGAAGTCAGTTTAAGTAGTGTGTAAGTCTAGGGACCTATGACCTCTACATTTTGGTCCCTTAGGAATTCACACACACTTAATCAAATAACAGAACATAAAGGTATCTGCACTATCTCGTTCTCGTAATACTTATGAATTTCGTAAAAACTAAAATTGAAGGACGTTTCCGTCACTCTTTACTGCATGCTTTTGTTAATTTAATTAACGTGACACACACTTGACAGAGTGCTTTGCTGTGTCTGATTACGTATCTTTTACACATTACAAAAGACTGTAAGTTTCTCCCTGCGGGCCTGCGGATTCGAATAGGCCCAGGGTATTCCTGCCTGTCGTAAGAGGCGACTTAAAGGAGTCTCACACCTTTCGGCCTTTATGTGATAGTCCCCTGTAGGATTTGACCTCAATTTTTTCAAAATTTTCTCGAAGAGCGAGCCATTTGGGGAACGGCGCCTTAAATGGTGCATCATGTCCATCATGCATTGAGATATTTAGCCCACTTTCTCGTGATGACATTGCAGCCCAGCTCATCCTCCATCTCTTGAGTTAGGACACCTTCCTGGGTGCTTTTCCCTCACCCACTATGCAGTGTCGTTTTCTGCACCGACAAGCACCATGGAATTCTTTGCACCTCATATCAAATATATTTATTATATTATTTAATATCTCTTTATTATTAGTGAAAATAAAGATTAAATAGAAAGATATAATATAATATATTTATTGGTATACAAACAGCACGGTAGCCAGTCCATTGTGGTGGGGCCGCCGTATACCTTGTTGGTTGTAGCCCCCTGACGGGGATCGCTCTGATGATACCTGCGCTGTTAACTCTCCACATATGCCACGGAGTAGATGCCCATCTACCTGGGGCATCAGGACTCCCAGCAACGGGCATCCTGCCAGGTGGCCTTTGCTGAGGGTCGATGGCGCCTGTGGCGAGGGCCCCTGATCAGAGTGGGTGGGATCAGAGCAGATAATGCGCCATGAAGCATAGTACGTCGTCTCTTGCTCGTGGTCCGCCGCCAGCAGACTTTTAGCGGGTAAAGTTTAACTTCAATGCTAAGAAATATGACCCCAAATCGTTCCCTCCCTGGCCACAGCGTGGTAGGAACGCCAGGCTAAGAATGGCAGTGAAGCTTATTCAACCCAATACCTTGTAAGTACGAGAGTTGATGGGGAATCTTTCATGTCCATGAAGCCTTAGTTTTTTGTGCAGCGTTTGGAGGACAAGTTTGGGGAGATGGAGGGCTTGTCCAAAATCCGCTCTGGATCAGTCTTGATAAAAACAGCATTCTCTGCCCAGTCACGGCTGTTACTCACTTGTGACAAATTGGGGGACATTTCTGTTACCATCTCGCCCCATAATAGCTTAAATATGGTCCATGGTATTATATTCCACAGGGACCTTCTTTTATAGTCTGACGATGAGCTGCACGCTAATTTAGAGCGGCGAGTTGTTCATTTCGTTTGAGGGATAATTAAGTGGCCACTGGTGCCTTCATCTTGGCCTTTGAGGATGACACATTGCCCAAGAAGGTCAAGGTGATGGTCTGCAGCTGTGACGTCAAGCCATATATTCCTCCCCGATGCGGTGCTTTAAGTGCTGCAGGTTCAGCATAAGTCTTCCCACTGTACTTCCAGCGTCACATGTCGAGATTGTGGACGTCCATCATATCCTAATACTCCCTTCCACGGTTTCGGCTAGTGGGAAAGATGACACCCATCAGTGGCTGAAGATCCCAAAAGCAGCTGGTCATAGAGCCTCATGCTCATCATCAGTCCTGGAGGCTGTATCAGTGAAGTCCTCCCAGCCACAGAAACCCAAGGAGCAGCGAGAGAAATCCAAATAGAAGGTCCATAAGACCAAGGGAATTGCGGTGACACCCACATCCCCACTACCTACAAGCTCTGCGTCTGCAGATGAGGTGGAGATTCTGGCGACCACTGAGGACCTAGATCTCGCCAGACCCTCAGACACAATGGATACACACTACTCAGGCAAAAAGTCGGTGGCAGCAGGTGACCCTGAGGCGTAAACGACCTCTCTGAATGTTCCACACCTTCCTCGTCTCACAATGATATCCTCCAGCGGAATTGCGGTGGTTTTCTACCACCTGGCTGAGCTATGGCAACTGTTAAGCTTTACACCTGCCCTCCAGGAAACCTGGTTCTCAACAATGCACACCCATGCCCTCTGTGGCTATAAGGGATACTGCAGGAACCATAGCTACTATAATCGAGTGTCAGGTGGAGTTTGCGTTTATGTCCTAAACTCAGTCTGTAGTGAAACTGTGCCCCTTCAACCCCCACTTGAAACTGTGGCTGTCAGAATAAGGATGACACAGGAAATAACTGTCTGCAATGTACATCTTCCTCCAGATGGTGCAGTATCGCTGATTGTATTAACTACACTGATTGATCAACTCCCTAAACCTTTCCTACTTTTAGGAGTTTTAATGCCCATAACCCCTTGTGGTGTGGCACAATGCTTACTGGCCTAGGCAGAGATGTCGAAGTTCGACCTCTGCCTCTTAAATACTGGGGCCGCTACACATTTCAGTGTGGCTCATAGTGCTACTTGGCTATTGATTTATCAAACTGCAGCCCAGGAGAGCACATGGCGACCTGTCAGGCCCACGGACGCTTGCCCAGATGGGCTTTAAACAAGGTGGACTGGGAAACTTTCACCTCTGCTGCCACCGTTGAATCTCCCCCACATGGTAACATCGTTGTAATGATTGAGCAGGTAACTACAACAATCGTTTCTGTGGCAGAAAACGCGATCCCTCGCTCTTTAGGGTGCCCCCAACGAAAGACAGTCCCTTGGTGGTCGCTTAAAGTCGCTTAAGCAGTTAAGGAGCATCGGCAAGCTCTACAGCGGCATCAGCGGCACCCTTCCCTGGAGTACCTCATAGTTCCATGCCTGCGTACGGAAACTTATCAAATGATGGAAGTAGGAGTATTAGAAGAGATATGTCCCGACCATTGGGTGCCATACGTACCTTCCCAAGTCTGGGCAAAGATCAAACGCGTTTTCGGGTACCAGACCCCAACAGGTGTTCCCAGTGTTAACATAAATGGCGTGTATCTACCGACACAAACGTAATTGTCAAGCACTTTGCTGAGCATTAGGCTCGAGCCTCTGTGTTGGAGAATTACCCCCCAGCTTTTCGCACTCTCAAACGGTGGCTGGAAGAGAAAGTCCTCTCATTTACTACATGCCACAGTGAATCCTATAACGCCCCATTTACAGAGTGGGAGCTCCTCAGTGCCGTTGCACATTGCCACAACACAGCTCCTGGGCCAGATCGGATCCACAGTCAAATGATTAACCATCGCTCATCCGACTACAAGTGACTTCTTCTCGTCATCTTCAACCGGGTCTGGTATGATGGCGTCTTTCAATCACAATGGCGGGAGAGCACCATCATTTCAGTGCTTAAACCCGGTAAAAACCGGCAGCCTCACCAATATTATTTGTAAGCTGCTGCAACGTATGGTGTGTCGGCGGTTGAGTTGGGAACTGGAGTGACGTGGCCTACTGGCTCCATGTCAGGGAGGCTTTCTCCAGGGTCGCTCCACCAGTGAGTCTGCCATCCGAACAACCTTTTCCAGACGCCAACACGTGGTTGCCATCTTTTTTGATTTACGAAAAGCGTATGACACCACCTGGCGACATTTTATCCTTGGCACATTATGCAAGTGGGGTCTCCGAGGCCCGCTCCCGATTTTCATCCAAAATGTCCTGTTGCTTCGTATTTTCCGTGTCCAAGTTGGTGCCTCCAATAGTTTCCCCTACATCCAGGAGAATAGGGCTCCTTAGGGCTCTGTATTAAGTGTCTCTATTTTTAGTGGCCGTTAGTGGTCTAGCAGCAGTTGTAGGGCCGTCCGTCTCACCTTCTCTGTATGCAAACGACTTCTGCATTTCGTACTGTTCCACCAGCACTGGTGTTGCTTAGCGCCGCCTGCAGGGAGCCATCCTCAAGGCGCGGTCATGGGCTCTAGCCCACGTTTTCCAGTTTTCGGCTGCAAAGTTGTGTGTTATGCACTTCTGTCGGCGTAGTACCGTTCATCCAGAACCAGAACTTTACCTTAATGACGATTTACTCTCTGTAGTGGAGACACATCGATTCTTAGAACAGGTTTTCGTTGCCTGATTGACTTTGTTTCCTCTCCTTCGCCAGTTTAAGTACAAGTGCTGGCAGCACCTGAAAGCCCTCCGCTGCCTGAGCAACACCAACTGGGGTGCAGATCGCTCTACGCTGTTGCAGCTCTACAGAGCCCTTATTCAATCCAGCCTTGGGTATTGGAGCCTGGTTTATGGTTCGGCGGCGCCCTCAGCGCCTAGCAGCAGGAGCCTTTAGGACGAGTTCGGTGACCAGCGTCCTTGTGGAGACCGGAGTCCCTCCATTGCAGGTTAGGAGTACACAAATGCTGCCAGTTACGCCGCACACGTTCGTAACTCTCGTGTGCATCCGAATCACCGCCTACTTTTCCCACCCACTTTGGTTCATCTCCCCAGGTCAGTGCTTCCAATTGCAGTTCGTGTCCGATCCCTTGCGTTTACCACCTATTGGTCCATTCACGTACACCTCCATGGTGTACACCTAAGCCGCAGCTTCGCCTGGACCTTTCACATGGCTCTCAGGACTCTTTTAACCCCTTGGCTCTCCGCTGCCAGTTCCTCTCATTTCTTGACATGTACTGAGGCCACTAAGTGGTTTACACTGACGGCTCGATGGCTGATGCTCATGTCAGCTTCGCATAAGTCTATAGCGGTCATGTTGAACAGCATTGCTTGCCCGATGGCTGCAGTATTTTCACGGCTGAGCTGGTGGCTATACCTCATGTTCTTGAGCACATCTGTTCACGCCCTGGGAAGTCGTTTCTTCTGTGTACCAACTCCTTGAGTAGCCTACAAGCTATCGACCAGAGCTACCCTCGTCATCCTTGGGTAGCCACCATCTATGAGTCCATCTATGCCCTGGAAAGGTCCAGTTGTTCAGTGGTGTTTGTCTGGACCGCAGGTCACGTCGGAATCCCAGGCAGCGAACTTGCCGACAGGCTGGCCAAAGAGGCTACGCGGAAACAGCTTATGGAGATCGGCTTCTCTTCAACTGACCTGCGTTCATTACTACGCCACAAGGTTTTGCGGCTTTGGGAGACGAAATGGCATATCCTCAGCATGCGCAACAACCAGCGTGCCATTAAGAAGACTACGGATGTGTAGTAGTCCTCCATGCTGGCCTCTCGCAGGGACTCTGTGGTTTCTCTGCCGGATACGCATTGGCCGCGCTTGGGTGACAAACGACTACCTCCTGCAACGTTATGGTTCAAATGGCTATAAGCACTATGGGACTTAACATCTGAGGTCATCAGTCCCCTAGACGTAGAACTACTTAAACCTAACTAACATAAGCACATCAATCACATCCATGCCCGAGGCAGGATTAGAGCCTGCGACCGTAGTAGCAGCGTGGTTTCGGATTACAGCGCCTAGAACCGCTCGGCCACAAAGGCTGCGCCGTGATGACCGACCTCAGTGTCGGTGCAGCACCCGACTGACAGTGGTCCATATCTTGGTGAGCTGTCCTTCTTTGGCTGCTCTGCGACGGGCTCTTCAGTTACCGGACTCGTTTCCGTTCATTTTAGCTGACAACGCCTCATTAGCTTAGTTTTACGTTTTATACGTGACGGTGGGTTTTATCATTCTATATAAGTTTTAACGCATTTGCTTCGTCCATTTGTGTTGTGGAATCTAAGGCTGCGTTCACACTGATATCAAACACATGGTTTTGAACTGCGGTGTTCACACTGGCGGCCGGGCCGCGCCTCCCTGAGCCGAGCCAGCGACATCCCGAGTGTTTAATATTGCCGGCGCGAGCCGACCGCAGGATCGAGCCTGTGGAGCAGCACTACAGCTTCTGCAGTACACGCATCACACGTCTCCCTTCTGCTTTCGTCACAAGTGTCAGTGCACACGTCTTTTATTTGAAGATGTTACCTCACATTTCACAATCAGTGAGGAAAAATTACGTTTATTACAATGATACATGCGAAATTATTTTCATTTCATTCATTTAATCTAACGTATTTACATGCATTTACATCAATAGCTTGTCAGCGATCGCGGCATTGCCGCCACTGAATAGTTCGCATTTACTTGTAAACGGAGGCAGATATGAGTGTCACCGAGGGACGGAAATGTGTCCCTACCAGATGACAGTGCTGTGGCACGTTATTATTAGCTGTTGTCTGTGACATCTTTTTGCGATGTTCTTACTTTAATGAATGCAGAATAATATATACATGACATTAACTTGTGTCCATCAATTTGGTATCAGAAATTCGGCTAGTATGACAGTAATGATGCAGTTTCCACATCATGGAACGAAGTAACGAAGTAGTGTGTTTTAGACAGTACGCACAAATATTAATTATTGTCCTTTATAATTTTATTTGTTTTATTTACTGTGAAATGAGATACACAAAAATACAGCAAATAGCTAAATACTTTCAAGTCCAAAATTTATTTTTGAAAGGTTTTTTAATTATTTTAAGTTGCATTTTTAACGAAATATTCAACAAAAGTGTTCCTGACAGTTTTCGAACGTAATGTGGAATTTCTGTTGAATGTGGCACCAGCTGTTTGCATATCAGCATTGTTACAAAACTTTTCAGCTTCAACATTGCATCGTTCTCTGTCAATGAAAATATTATGAAGTAGACAAATGCGCTTGACTATGTTATCAGCTAAGTCAATTGATGTTTCATTTTCCTTCCTCAGTAATCTCTATTTATTGATCATTATACCAAATGCACATTCAACAACTTTTCTTGCTCTGGAATGCATATCATTGTATAGAATCTTCTCGTTGTCCAAATTTCTGCGAGGAAAAGGTCTCATCTAATTCTCTAATAAGGGCTAAGCTTCATCTCCCAAAATGACGTACGGTAGTTCCTGACACATTCCTTCAAGTCTTCTTTGTGGCGGTAATAACAGCTCCCCATTTGTAAGTTTCTTATATAACACACTTTCTTTAAACACGCCTGCATCAGACTGTTTACCGTAGGCACCAACATCTACAGCTATAAATTTGTAATTTCCATCAGCAACTGTTTGAAGTACAATCGAATAATACTGTTTGTAACTGTAAAACATGCTGCCAGAAAGTTTCGGACATTGAACACCTATGTTCTTCCCATCTATACATCAGACACAGTTTGGAAATCCCCATCTCGTATGCATTTCACTGGCAATTTCTTTAAATCGAGAAACAGTTGGCGTTGGTAAATGAATGGGAGCAAGTGACTCCCATATGGCCATACAAACGTCTTTCACCACCACTGATACGGTGGACACTCCTAATCGGAATGACCATGCTAGTGCATGAAAGGAGATGCCAGTGGACAGATACCCGAGAAAAAAAATCGTAAAATGTGTTACTCAAGTGTGGTGTTGGGCGAAGTTTTTACAGTTTTGTTTGCACAGTAGATATTTACTTAGTCCATGTCATTTCACAGTTATACAACAATAAGTAATTAAAGAGACATGGCCATACTATATTCTTTCAATTAAGATAATGAAATCGAAATGCAAAGACCTGAGAGACAGTTACAGAGAATAACTTGTATAACTTGGCAAAATGTCATGTGATCGAGGGAATAGTATATTAAAATGCAATTCCACTCGGCCTTTGTTCTGTCATATGATTTTCCTAAGTTCCAAGAGGTAAGCGCAGTTCCTTATCAGTGGAAATAGAACCACTGAGTCAAAGGGTATTATCTCAAAACTCTTAGCGTGTTAATCTGCCTATCTTACAAGGTAAAGAAAAGAATTCTGTGAGGTCATCAGTGGCTCCACATGATGAACCATCACCACTGCCAAGCGCTGCATCATGAAGAAAAAAGAAGAAAAAAGTTGGAAAATTCTGAAGGAGTATTTCTGCGATTCTTCGTTGAAGGCACAGCAAGACATTACCCAAAATGACGAAGCTAATTACTTACTAATGATTCTCAGGAGTCCCATAAACTCTCTTCCCCTCAGAGGCGAGCGTTTGTGAAATTTAAAATACAAAAGCATGACTACAATTAATTGGAGGTAGTGAATGCTGCACAAAGTTCTACTGCAAACCAAAAAGTGTGTACTAACGTATCTTCCCTTATCGGTATAGACAACTTTTCTTCTGCTGTTATACTTCTGCAAACATTTGTGTTCCGCTTCGAAATTTTGTCTTGAATGTTCTGCAGCACATACTGAAATGTATTATGATTTTGTAATATGAATAAAATTTTTCAGGATAGTTTTTAAGTTCTTCATGTAAAGAAAAAAACTCTCCTAAATGTCTCTCGCTATTTATGGGATGAATCCATAACCTACTAGATCTTCTGTACTTGAAAACTCGAAGAGTTACTGTAGAGTCAAAACAATACCAATAAAAGAGTGAAGACATTGTTCTACCGACAGCACAGACTAGCTAAAGGCGAGCAACTGTTGACTGCAGCTGCGTTTTCCACTGACTTGCTTGTCAGCTGTCGAAGGGTCGGGATTTTTTCAAATTTATTTATTTGGCCTCCGGCAACTAACAGTCATTTAGCCAAAGAGTGGGGATTACCTTGACAGCGCAGCGCAGCCCGCCAAGGAAGAAAAAAAAAAAACAATGAAGAACAATGAAAAGCACATCTGCGTCGATCTACCGTAGTTTCATTAACTCTCCATTATTTTTTCTGTCAAAGTAGACAACGAGACTACTGAATTGCGTTTCAGTTTCTGCAGTAAACGTATCACAAATCTCCAGTTTGTTTTTGTGATTAGTTTAACACCAAACTTTAACAGATCTATGTCACTGACACTACCTGTACATGTACTAAGCCAACCTGTAACCGCGCGAACTCCGTGGCTTGCGGACGCGGCACTGACGCCGCTGAATAGCTCGCATTACTTATGACCAGAGACAGATATCAGTATCATTATCATTTCAAAAAGTTTTTGGTACTTTTAGCTACATTTCATTCGCAACAATGTATGGTCTAAAACGGATCTAACAGTAAGCTACCCGCTACATAACTTTTTCACTACAAGATTTGTAAATCATGTCTACAACGTTGACAAATACCATCATTTCACAATGACTGTTAAGAAATATGGAAAGATAAATGATTCAATACGGTTGGGAAGCGTTACGAAACTAAGAAATCACGCGAAACGAAAAGTAGATTTTTTTTCACGATTTAAGTAATGCTTTTAAGGTAAAAAAGTTCATAAAACGATGTGGTGAAGTCTCACATACCGCTAAGAATTTTTAAGACATGAAAATCGGAGAAGTGTATTTTCCCCCATTTCGCCGTCCCGGCTCGGCGCGGCGCGCAATGTGAATGCACTACACGTCGGCCTGAGCTGGCTAGGCACGAGCAGAGCCAGCTCGCGTCAGCCCGGCTCGGCCCGGCCGGCAGTGTGGACGCAGCCTGATGCTTTTAGGGAGGATGTTTTAATGTATCGCAGAGTGGCTGGCTTTTCCTTTTTATTCTCGTGGTCGGCCAGCCACGGTCACCTGATCTCTTGTTTTTACCCCTTCTATCTGTTTCTTGCTTCTCTCTGTGGTTTTCTTTTCCTGTTTTGCCGATAGTAGTGTCGGTTGTCCTACTGTCGTTCTTCTGGTTCTTCCTCTCTCCTGTTATTGTGCTGTACGTCTCCTTTCTCTTTTTTTGTTTCCTTTGTGTAATTATTTTACCGGAAATAATTATTTTACAGGAAACATGGGACCGATGACCTCGCAGCTTGGTCCGTTCCCCCCTTCTGTTAACCAACCAACCAACTGTAAGTGGCTGATGAGCTGAGAAGAGTAAACAAGACTGACATAGAATTAAGTAAATGTAAGAAAATGAGAGATTTAGAAAAGATATTAGTGAGTTGTGACGCCTCTAATATTGGCGGTATAGCTTTCCACTGGCGCCACTACCTGCTTAGGTTGCCACTGTCGAGTCGATCGTGTGTCGCGAACTCTTTGATCGAGGTGTGTATATTGTTGGCTTGGCGGGGTCTGGAGAGGTGAATCGGTTAAGGGCCACGGGGCTAGGCTTGTGGCTTTTCGGGGACTCCCGCTGTCCGGCGTGGGTCTCGAGAAGCCGCGAAAGGTTAAATCGGTCGGCGGTAAGCTTATCCGGCTGGCTTATGAATTGGTAGCGGCAGACAGAGCGAAGAGACACGGACGTCGCGTACAACCTGGTCGATAAGTTCCCGGCCTACTCTGCAAATTTAACTTTCACTCTACCTCTAAAGTCGACTGTGTGGACTGCAGGCAATAACGCCCTGGCTGCTATCCTGCAAGACGCGGCTCTTTCTCGCCTAAGTGGAGTTATGTGTTGTTTTCTTGTTTTGAGTACTTGATATTGTAAGGCCATGCCTGTGTTATTAACGTGTCTACCAGTGTTTGAGAGCATGACCAGCGGTTGGTCCTTCTTAATTCCAGGTCGTGTTCTAGGCCATATCTCGTGGAAGTGTTAGAGTGTTCCCTGTGATAGGTTTCGCGAAGGGAATAAATAGTGGCTGAAACTGTGTGGGAGGCAAGGTGGTACATGCTTAGGTTTGCGTTAGTGAATCAGCAGGCATTGATACGATCGTTATGATTACTAGTAATTTTAAGGAATGTTAAATTTAACCATTTGGAACCCGCTTGCCATTAATTTATATATTTCTTTTGTTACTTCCCAGCCATTGTTGTGTGACGCTTTGGCGGCAAACGGCACGTAGCTGTTCCCTTGGCCCGGAGCAGACGCGTGGTTTGTATGTTGGCGCAGCACATACCAGCCGTGTCGCGGTGGCTCAACTAAACGTTATCGTTTCATGTGCTCCACGGAGAAGTGTCTCCGTTCATGCCGGAACCAGTACTTAGATCTGTTTAGTGGATTTAAAGAGCGCAGGAGGTTAAGGTGTGTTTGCCAAGACTGAGTTTTTCCTCATTACACCTCTATAACTGTTCTTTTAAGTTTAAATGGTTCAAATGACTCTAGGCACTATGGGACTTAACGTCTGAGGTCATCAGTCCCCTAGAATTACAACTACGTAAACTTAACTAACCTAAGGACAGCACACACACCCATGCCCGAGACAGGATTCGAACCTGCAACCGTAGCAGCAGCGCGGAGCCGGACTGAAGCGCCTAGAACCGCTCGGCCACCGCTGCCGGCGTTCTTTTAAGGCTGGCATCCTTATTACTACCTCTCAGCATGTTAAGTTTAAGGCCTGTTACTTACCAAGGTGTGTGTGTGTGTCGGGGCTTATGGGCGCTGCTTAACATTACCTTGATCCACATTCATTAGCTACTACACATGCTGCGAAATTTGGCTTCTCGTTCCTTGTTGGGTGTGATAGCCGTCTGCTGTAGCTCTCAGCTTACATTAGCCGCGCGGGATTAGCCGAGCGGACTGTGCGCCTGGTACCGGCGGAGCTTCGAGACCTCCCTCGGGCATGGCGGTGTGTGTTTGTCCTTAGGATAATTTAGGTTAAGTAGTGTGTAAGCTTAGGGACTGATGACCTTAACAGTTAAGTCCCATAAGATTTCATACACATTTGGACATTTTTTCAGCTTGCTTTCAGTTTTGGGCAATTGTATAATTATTAAGGATTGCGTCAAAGTTTCTGCTGATCTTTGCCAGTTTAAGTACTTTTCAGTTGCATCTGCTTCGACTTATCTTGAAATTCGGGCAATTATATATTTATTAAGCGCTGTTGCTAATGTTTAGTTACTATAAATGGGTGGCCATTTTTGTTTATATTTTATACCTTTCCAGTTGCTCTTTTTGAGCGACTGCGGATTTTTATTAAGGGCTACTCATTGCTAAGAGGCCTTCCAGTAGTTACAATCAGTGGCATGTCTTGTGAGCAACCGGTGTTTAAATGAATTGATATCCAACTGTGTAACGGTCAGCTAGGCTTGCAGTTTGTTAGTACAATTAACAGCTGTTATTGTAATTCGTTTGCTTGGTAAAACTATCTGTTTAACCTGCTTCCAGCCACGCTCATTTGATGTAACTTTTCTTGTTTTCGGGAACTCTGTACTTCCGACTTCAATCTCCTGATTTATGAAAGGTATCATTGTTAAAGATGTTTTTTTTTTTAAAGAAAGATTTGAGCTTGTTCAACTTTTGCTCAGATTTCTGTTTCCTTTAATGAGTTTGTAAATTACAATGTTAATTCTGTCACTGAGTAATAAAATGTATTACACAAAACAACAAATGACAAATCTGTGGGTCTACCTACCATGTTTTTATCGTAAGTTATCCCAAGCCTAGTTCTGAGGTGTTAATTCGAGGAAGAAAAAAATTTCTAAACTTATTGAAATGTAGTAGTAGATCGTAATGTTGGGTACAGTAACCACAAACCTACAACTGTACCCATTAAAAAAATAAGCATGTTCAGAAAATTTCATGAGTGGTTTTGAACAATTAAAGTACATTAATTTCCGTAATAAGTAATCTAATTATTATTTTTAATAATGTTACACTTCTACACAGCAACGAGTACTAAAAGCTTAACTATTTTATGTATTCTGACTCTTTACAAGCATGAAACGACACCATCCACTCGATTTCGCTGAGAAATTTTGTATTTGCTGTTGGTGGATTTTGCTATTCTTACAAGATTTGATTTTAAATACACATGTGCGACATGAAAAAGCTTACTCAGAAAATGAAGTACCAATCTACAGTATTACATTGCTCTAACATGTCCTTCTAATCCTTTAATGCTTTGTGTCACGCATTATAGGGAAAAGTAGCAATTAAAATTTATGCTGAAAGACAGTTCCAGTAACGCTGTCGTTATATCAAGTCACAGTTTTGCTCGAGTATTCGGTTTAACACGTTCTTGTTGTCAAACGCTGATGTCAAAGTTTCAGCAATCAAAAGTATGAGGCAACTTGTTTTTAGTTCGTATCTTACAGCTGGTCCCAATAGCTACTTTACAACATCAAAACGTAATAACACGACCTCCAATAAATGCAGAGATAACTATGCCTGATTTGATGGGCCGAAGCAGTGAGGTTTTGCATATCGATTGTTGCTAACTGGAGTGGAGCATAAAGACGACAACAAAAGAAAAACAGATAGATTTAACTTATATACTGAAACCAATTCAATGCAAAGGAATAGAGCCACTTTAAAAGGCAGTATGGTTAATATCTAATTGGTACAAAAATCTACTTAATTATTTTCAAAAGAATGGAAAACCCAACAGAGGCCGGTCCTGGAGAACATTAGAAATAGTTTGCGTTCTGGAGAAACGTAGGAAAACGAAAACAAACACTGAATCTAGAACTTATTTTGGAAGACAGGTTGAAGAAAGGCAAAGCTACGTTTATAGCACTTACACATTTAGGGAAAGTCCTTGACGATGTTGGCTGGAATGTTCTCTTTGTAATTTTAAAGGTAGCAGGTAAACAGATAAGCAAGTAGACGATTTTGGAATTTCGTGCTACTGAAAAATGCTGAAGATCAGATGGGTAGGTCGGATAACTGACGATGTGGCAGTGGCAAAAAGGGAATTTATGAAACAACTTGACTAAAAGAAGCGATCAATTGATATGAAAGAGTTCAATTGCGAAGTATAGCCATGCCTGACTAAAGTAAACATGTTCACATGAAAGTAGGTTGCAATAGTTACGCAGACACGAAGAGGCTAGCATGGGACAGTCTCGAAGAGTAGCATGATAGCAGTGTTCAGACTGATGGCCACGACAACAAAAAGAAGAACAGGTAATGTTGATGTGAAGTACCATACTAAGGGGTTGAGAAGAACTGGAGAAGACACTGAACAAGTAAGAGTGGTTTTCCCGAGTCCACCACCGAATTATTTGCTGAGTAACTCATAGGATCAGTGAATCTCTAGTACGTCAGTACATCTTTAACACGGCCGCAGGGGCAATAAGAAGTTCGACTACTACATGCAATTAAATAGGATAATATACAGAAACGTTGAGAACATTCTTAGTTATTTGGAAGTAAATGAACCTTTCGTTAATAATGTAGCAAGCTGGACTGAATCAAATGTTGACACCAGCAGGACACTGAAATAACGCCACGCCTCATTTGCGATGTCCAGATGTTTATCCCAGATGAGCACAGAAGGGACACAGCGCCCCATGGGTGATATGCGTGAAGATATACAGAATACAGTTACCTTATTGATATAGGAAAGTTTGATCAATAAACAGAAGTTTACGAGCAATCGTTCTTCCCATGAACCATACGCGAGAGGAAAAGGAAGTGACAGTGGTACACATACCATAAGGTGACATTCTGAGAATAATTGCAGATGTAGATGGACTGTAGACAGATGTGAAATAGAAAATACATATGGGGACCCTACATTTAATAAAACCCCTTCTGAAGTAGTGAGCAGAGGAGCTCGGCCACGGTGGTGTTGATTCAGCGCAGCCAGTTGTGCAGTGTGGGTGCCCAGTTCGGCCTCCTGTTCTCCCAACGTGTTGTGTTGCCGCTGTCGGTGGCGCGTACACTGCTCCGCGGTACCATAGGTAGTGCACTGCACATGCGCGCCCAGTACTGCGCGCCTACCGCGGCGATCAGTAGGCCAGCGTGGTAGAGCAGTTCGAACAGCGACAGCACGCTCAGACCCAGGCACAGACTCAGAACGCCGCCAATGGACACTGCACACACAAACACACACATCACGTGCAAGCAGATTCATCTGGGGGAAGGTGGCTGAAGTGGCCATCACGGAAACACCTCAAGGTCACACCCTTTCCCACCAGCCCGCCGGCGCTAAGCGCTGTGATTCGCCCGCCTCATAGCTTTGTTGCTGCATTTACACTGCTGACAGTACAGTTGGTCAAGAGCCTACATTAAAGCATACAGTCGATGTGAGTCAAGAGCGAAAAGATACTCGAACACAATCTAAAATTCTAGAAGAAAATGGGGGCATTTGGCGCACAAAAGGCATTTTAACTGTAACTTTTATAACACTTAGAGTTCAGTTTTTGTATAGCATTAGCCACATGCATGGAATATATATTTAAACCATAAATATACAGATATACGTTTTAGAATAAAACTGATAATTATGACTTCATTACACGGCGTCATTTTACCCGACATACCGGTAAAATGAGGTAGTAAGTCGGATAAATTGGCGTAAGGGATGGCATAAGATATTTAATTCGACACATCTTATAATACAAAACATATGTATTGACTATTATGCTTATTAAACAAAACACTAAATAACATAGTTTACAATAAAATTGCGAAAATATGAGCTTAACTAACTATGGAATACGTACAAACCAATAATAATAGTTTCCTTATAAAATACGGACAAAAATGAAGACTCGATTATAAGCATACTCTGTAGTTGGTATATCGTATATCTGTAAGTGGCTCTGAGCAATACGGGACTTAACATCTGAAGTCATAAGTTCCGTAGAACTTAGAACTACTTAGACCTAACCAACCTAAGGACATAACACACATCCATGCCCGAGGCACGATTCGAACCTGCGACCGTAGCGGTCGCGCGGTTCCAGACTGAAGCGCCTTGAACCGTTCGGCCACATCGCCCGGCGTATATCTGTAAAACCCGCCTGGTTAGCCGTGTGGTCTAACTGCTTTCCGGGCGGGAAGGCATGCCGGTCCCCGGCGGATTAGTTCAAAAAGTGGCCCTGAGCACTATGGGAATTATCTTCTGAGGTCATCAGTCACCTAGAACTTAGAACTACTTAAACCTAACTAACCTAAGGACATCACACACATCCATGCCCGAGGCAAGATTCGAACCTGCGACCGTAGCGGTCGCGCGGTTCCAGACTGAAGCGCCTAGAACCACTCGACCACCCCGGCTGTCTCCGGCGGATTAGTGTCGAGGTCCGGTGTGCCCGCCAGTTTGTGGATGGTTTTTAAGGCGGTTTTCCATCTGCCTCGGTGAATGCGGGCTGGTTCCCCTTATTCCGCCCCAGTTACACTATGTCGGCGATTGCTGCGCAAACACCGTCTCCACGTACGCGCACACCATAATTACTCGGGCGCCGAACCTTACAATAACCCTGCGTTCGGTGCGGGGCAGTGGTGGGGTGAGTGGACTGTTGTAGCATGTTGTGGGTTGTGAACCACTGAGTGCTATGGCGGGGACGAAGCCTCTCCGTCGTTTCCAGGTTCCCAGTTCAATACAATACGATAGAATACAATATCTGTAAAACAAGTAATGCTTCTTCAGACAGGAGTCGCATATAGTCTTCATGACTGTCCCATCTACTCCATTCAGAATGAAACAGAAAAGCAGAGAAACACAGCAGTGACATTCCTCGCCATGCTTGTCAAATCCACTGTAGACTACGCACAAATCTTGTCTCTGGTATGTTCTGCTGGATGGCGCTCAGTCTAAGAGAAGTGCCATTTTGAACAACACTGAAGACATTTCTTAATTCACCCACCGTCCAATAAGCCCTCCCCGTTTTAGGGGGTGTACCTCCGCGGCATTTGAACAAAGGAACCCATTCTTATGAAAATGATGCACCATGTTACATTGATTTCCATTAAATATTCGTATCACTTAGCTACCTACATCGATTAGTGTGAAATTGCGTAAAATGACGTAATCAGGCTTTGTGCGTCAAATTACCCCAACAAGCATGGCTTATAAAAAAAACTATCGTTTCTCACTCGCGCATATATATATATATATATATATATATATATATATATATATATATATATATATATATATATATATATATATAGGGTGTTACGAAAAGGTACGGCCAAACTTTCAGGAAACATTCCTCACACACAAATATAGAAAAGATGTTTTGTGGACATGTGTCCAGAAACGCTTAACTTCGATGATAGAGCTCATTTTAGTTTCGTCCACCTACGCTCAATGGAGCACGTTATCTTGATTTCATACGGGATACTCTACCTGTGCTGCTAGAACATGTGCCTTTACAAGTACGACACAACATGTGGTTCATGCGCGATGGAGCTCCTGCACATTTCAGTCGCAGTGTTCGTACACTTCTCAACAACAGATTCGGTGACCTCAACCGTCTTGACTTTCATTTATGGCGGCATTTGAAAGCTCTTGTCTACTCAACCCCGGTACCAAATGTAGAGACTCTTCGTGCTCGTATTGTGGACTGCTGTGATACAATACGCCATTCTCCAGGGCTGCATCAGCGCATCAGGGATTCCATGCGACGGAGGGTGGATGCATGTATCCTCGCTAACACAAGACATTTTGAACATTTCCTGTGACAAAGTGTTTGAAGTCACGCTGGTACGTTGTGTTGTTGTGTGTTTCCATTCCATGATTAATGTGATTTGAAAAGAAATAATAAAATGAGCTCTAACATGGAAATTAAGCGTTTCCGGATACATGTCCACATAACATATTTTCTTTTTCTGTGTGTGAGGACTGTTTCCTGAAAGTTGCGCCTACAGCTTTTCAAGTAGCTGTCTCTGCGTTCTGTATGCTTATTTGTATAACTGAGCAGCGCCGATCAGACAGGCGCTCACAGTTACAAGACATATTATCGCGTCTCATCTTACCCGCTACGCCAAATTCCCCCACTCTCCCTTACTGAATATTTTTGTACTGACTTAGCCAGCAATGAAGAAGCCAGGAATAATAAAATATTGCACGAGTTCATAGAATGACGACAAAACGTTGTGGCATATCCGCATAGACTATATTCCGTATTAGCAGTGCAGATGTGAGCACGTGTTTTGATTCTCCAGAACAGGGATACAAATAAAAAGTGAAATTACGGGATTTGACCACTTTGACTAGAGATTAATGGGTAGAACTGTACTTCGATACTACGAAAGAGGAGAGTATCCGATGGCTAGAAAAACACTGAGTGATCTCCATGAAAAAATTAATTCTTCTGGCTCAGAATTCTCCGTCCTCGATCTTCTCCGCTCACTTGGTACTTGATACAGAAAAAATAATGATGGGCAGAAATTTTTAATTAAATGCAGAGACTTTGCAATAGCATGAACCAAATTTTGTGTAAAATGCACTTACTGTGTGCTGAGGACAATAGTCTTGTAGGATACTTCGATAAAACTTCGATTTCGCGAAACCACACCCGAAAATATATTTTGCTCGACTTCAACGGAAATATGTGCTTGGAACTACCTACATTTTCTTTTGTATGGCGTTTATCGGCAGTTTGAGTGGCGGATGCAGTGACGAAGGGTCAGAAAGAGATGCAAATGAAAATTTTGGGAGGCAGGAACATTGTCGGTAGTAAGGAACCCAAATCCCGGCGGTGGCATACAAGTACTCGCTCGCTGTCGCGCATGGCTTCTCCCACAAATAAAATACGTTCATACGTGACACTATCCACCAATAACGACTCAGGTGGTACCAAAATTAACTTCATAGTTGTCTTGGCAGTTTTTCCATGGAAGTTTCGACAATGTCTAACACAACGCGACTTCGTCAGTGACATTTCTTACACAGGCGAAACAGTTTCACGCCTCTTACGGAATTTTATTTTTTACCTCGGAATACTTTTATTTTTTCGCAATAAAATATGTATAACATTCATCTATGAAATTTGAGATTGTTCATATATTATTTTCATCTCAAATATGTCAATGGTTCTATTTTTCCACATCTTGAAGTAAAAAAAAATAAAAATATTTTTCCTCAAAATTTACTGTAACGTTAGTTTTTTCTTTTCCTTTTGTTTCGTAGCATATGGCAAGAATCTGTTTTTAGAAAGTACTCCATCACATTTTAGAATGAACACAGAGATGTCTAACATACACTCCTGGAAATGGAAAAAAGAACACATTGACACCGGTGTGTCAGACCCACCATACTTGCTCCGGACACTGCGAGAGGGCTGTACAAGCAATGATCACACGCACGGCACAGCGGACACACCAGGAACCGCGGTGTTGGCCGTCAAATGGCGCTAGCTGCGCAGCATTTGTGCACCGCCGCCGTCAGTGTCAGCCAGTTTGCCGTGGCATATGGAGCTCCATCGCAGTCTTTAACACTGGTAGCATGCCGCGACAGCGTGGACGTGAACCGTATGTGCAGTTGACGGACTTTGAGCGAGGGCGTATAGTGGGCATGCGGGAGGCCGGGTGGACGTACCGCCGAATTGCTCAACACGTGGGGCGTGAGGTCTCCACAGTACATCGATGTTGTCGCCAGTGGTCGGCGGAAGGTGCACGTGCCCGTCGACCTGGGACCGGACCGCAGCGACGCACGGATGCACGCCAAGACCGTAGGATCCTACGCAGTGCCGTAGGGGACCGCAACGCCACTTCCCAGCAAATTAGGGACACTGTTGCTCCTGGGGTATCGGCGAGGACCATTCGCAACCGTCTCCATGAAGCTGGGCTACGGTCCCGCACACCGTTAGGCCGTTTTCCGCTCACGCCCCAACATCGTGCAGCCCGCCTCCAGTGGTGTCGCGACAGGCGTGAATGGAGGGACGAATGGAGACGTGTCGTCTTCAGCGATGAGAGTCGCTTCTGCCTTGGTGCCAATAATGGTCGTATGCGTGTTTGGCGCCGTGCAGGTGAGCGCCACAATCAGGACTGCATACGACCGAGGCACACAGGGCCAACACCCGGCATCATGGTGTGGGGAGCGATCTCCTACACTGACCGTACACCTCTGGTGATCGTCGAGGGGACACTGAATAGTGCACGGTACATCCAAACCGTCATCGAACCCATCGTTCTACCATTCCTAGACCGGCAAGGGAACTTGCTGTTCCAACAGGACAATGCACGTCCGCATGTATCCCGTGCCACCCAACGTGTTCTAGAAGGTGTAAGTCAACTACCCTGGCCAGCAAGATCTCCGGATCTGTCCCCCATTGTGCATGTTTGGGACTGGATGAAGCGTCGTCTCAGGCGGTCTGTACGTCCAGCACGAACGCTGGTCCAACTGAGGCGCCAGGTGGGAATGGCATGGCAAGCCGTTCCACAGGATTACATCCAGCATCTCTACGATCGTCTCCATGGGAGAATAGCAGCCTGCATTGCTGCGAAAGGTGGATATACATTGTACTAGTGCCGACATTGTGCATGCTCTGTTGCCTGTGTCTATGTGCCTGTGGTTCTGTCAGTGTGATCATGTGATGTATCTGACCCCAGGAATGTGTCAATAAAGTTTCCCCTTCCTGGGACAATGAATTCACGGTTTTCTTATTTCAATTTCCAGGAGTGTATTTTAGGAATTTTTACTAACATCGGAAATTATCACTAACTGGTATTGCTACAGGACAGTGAGACAACCCTGAGGGGCCCTTTTTTTTATGGCCGCTACAGTGAGCGACACGCATACATCGCGATATCGCTCCGAAGATCCTTTTGTAATTCACTGGCTCCCTAGCACCTTTCCGTTAACTCGTACTACTAGCATCGGTAGGGTGCTTATTAAACACATTCTGCAGATTAGAGACATACTTCGGAGTTAACTCACTTATGGAACACATCCTGTAATGCAGTATTCCTGAAATGGAATGCCCTATCATCTATCACGACACTGTTCGCACAGACACAAACAGAACCCACTACTCAGTGATGCTGTGAGCCAGTGACGAATACCAACGGAGTCGTTCCACACAAAGCAGCAAAAGCCGTAGCAAGAAAAAAGTGTACAACAAAAAACCGTTAAAATAAGCTAGCTAACACAACATTTTAAACTGTAGAAAAATTAATTACTCAGAGCAGAGGAGTTGGTTTTAAAATTGGTAGGTGTCAAATATCGAGACTGAGGAGTTTTGTATACACTGAGGTGGCAAAAGTTACGAGACAGGGACATGACGTGCAAACATACAGTGATGACAGGTCCGCGTACACAAGGTACAGTACTGGCCATTAAAATTGCTACATCAAGAAGAAATCCTGATGATGAGCGGGTATTCATTGGACAAATGTATTATACTAGAACTGACATGTAATTACATTTTCACGCAATTTGGGTGCATAGATCCTGAGAAGTCATGAACGAGAACAACCATCTCTGGCCGTAATAACGGCCTTGATACGCTTTAGGCATTGAGTCAAACAGAGCTCGGATGGCGTGTACAGGTACAGCTGCCCATGCAGCTTCAACACGATACCACAGTTCATCAAGAGTAGTGACTGGCTTATTGTGATGAGCCGGTTGCTCGGCCACCATTGACCAGACGTTTTCAGTTGGTGAGAGATCTGGAGAATGTGCTGGTCAGGGCAGCAGTCGAACATTTTGTGTATCCAGAAAGGCCCGTACAAGACCTGCAACATGCGGTCGTGCATTATCTTGCTGAAATGTAGGGTTTCGCAGGGATCGAATGAAGGGTAGAGCCACGGGATCTAACACATCTGAATGTAACGTCCAGTGCTCAAAGTACCGTCAATGCGAACAAGAGGTGATACGCCAGTATGGCGATGACGAATACACGCTTCCAACGTGCGTTCACCGCGATGTCGCCAAACACGGATGCGACCATCAGGATGCTCTAAATAGAACCTGGATTCATCCGAAAAAATGACGTTTTGTCATTCGAGCACCCAGGTTCGTCGTTGAGTACACCATCGCAGGCGCTCTTGTCTGTGACCCAGCGTCAAGGGTAACCGCAGCCATGGTCTCCGAGCTGATAGTCCATGTGGTGCAAACGTCGTCGAACTGTTCGTGCAGATGGTTGATGTCTTACAAACGTCCCCATCTATTGACTCAGGGATCGAGACGTAGCTGCACGATCCGTTACAGTCATGCGGATAAGATGCCTCTCATCTCGACTGCTAGTGATAAGAGGCCGTTGGAATCTAGCACGGCGTTTCGTATTACCCCCCTGAACCCACCGATTCCATATTCTGCTAACAGTCATTGGATCTCGACCAACGCGAGCATCAATGTCGCGATACGATAAACTGAAATCGCGATAGGCTACAATCCGACATTTATCAAAGTCGGAAACGTGATGGTACGCATTTCTCCTCCTTACACGAGGCATCACAACAACGTTTCACCAGGCAACGCCGGTCAACTGCTGTTTGTGTATGAGAAATCGGTTGGAAACTTTCCTCGTGTCAGCACGTTGTAGGTGTCGCCAACGGCGCCAACCTTATGTGAATGCTCTGAAGAGCTAATCATTTGCATATCACAGCATCTTCTTCCTGTCGGCTAAATTTCGCGTCTGTAGCACGTCATCTTCGTGGTGTAGCAATTTTAATGTCCAGTAGTGTATAAAAGGGCAGTGGATTGGCGGAGCTGTCATTGGTACTCGACTTATTAAGACCACGCGGTGGGAATTAACAGATTTTGAAGACTGAATGGTAGCGACAGTAGGTTGCATAGGACAGTCTGTTTCTGGAATCGCTAGATAATTCAATATGCCGATATTCACGATGTCAAGAGAGCCGAGAATACCAAATTTTAGGCATTGCCTCTCATCACGGACAACGCAGTGGCCCAGGGCCTTCGCTTAATGGCTGAGAGCAGCATTCAGTGTAGACAAGCAAAACTACGTGAAATAACCGCAAACATCAACGTGTGACGTACGACGAACTTATCCGTTAGGACAACACGGCAATATTTTGAGTTAAAGGGTTATGGCAGCAGACAATCGACGAGATGCCTTTGTTAACAGCACGACATCGTCTGCACTGCCTATCCTGGGCTCGTGAACACATCGCTTGTACTCTAGACGGCTGGAAAACCGTAGCCTGGTCAGATGAATCCCGATGTCAGTTTTTAAGAGCTGATGGTAGGGTTCGGGTGTGGCGCAAATCACACGAAGCCATGGAACCCGCGAAGCCAGCCCAGCTGTGAAAGTGGTGATGTGCAGTGGCAGGTACAGAAGAGTCTCAAGGTGGGCTACCTTTTACTTTTACCGTAATAAAATATAATCAAGTCATGTGCAATGTTTAAGAAAGTTTTGTTTAAACTGATTACACACATATGCAAGACAATGACATCTTACGATATAAAAAAGTTACAATTGTGGTTCTTTTCCTTAAGTGATGAATTCTTTGCGCCTATTCTTCCTGGCAAATTGGTTAATTACG
The DNA here is from genome assembly GCF_023897955.1 of Schistocerca gregaria. Lineage (NCBI taxonomy): Eukaryota > Metazoa > Arthropoda > Insecta > Orthoptera > Acrididae > Schistocerca > Schistocerca gregaria. The sequence goes on from NC_064923.1 coordinate 541,854,217, forward strand.
TCGTCAATAGCACAATCATTGTCAAGGTGAGTGTTCAACAGGGCTAAGCCATTAAGTCGATCTGCCTTTGTAGTCGTCCTCAGCCATGTCTTCATACGCCGCAATGCTGAAAAAATTCATTCTACTGTAGCAATAGGTGCAGGGAGAGAAACAAACATTTTGTGCAGCGTGTGCAAAGTAGGATAGTCAGAAGTAGGGAAAACAGACAACGCTTGCGTAACGGAATCACGATCTATAAGGGCGTTTATGCTCGTTTGCTTGTATTGAAGAATCTCTCCCATTAGTCCCTTTTTAATCACAAAAAGTGAATCTTCTTCAAAGAAATGTAGTTCAATTAAGAACTAATTCAATTTATGTGACAAATCACTCACGTCATATTTCAGCCGTTGTGAGGGCAAAAGTATGTTGAATTTTAATTGTTAGATATTGTCTTCAGCAAAACGTTCTCTCATATCAGTCGTAACATGGTCCAGTGTTGGAGTAAAAACAGTTCTTTTACAATGTCATATCATCATCATTATTGTCGCAGTTTTCCCTGTGTCTTCGTCTGCCTGTGAGACGAGGAACACTCATGTAGACGTCTAACTCTTCCATAACTGCCTTCGCCTCTTCAAAAATACGAGCAAGGTGGCTATCAGCATTAGCTCTCATACCATCGTATACCTTGAGCGTTGAATCTAATTTTGCTTTTGCCATCGTGACGTCTAAGCTCGGATCTTGTGAGATTTTGCCCGGTGCACCCCTCCCCCCCACACACATATGTATCTGCCACTGGTGGTAGCTCCATAAGGGTGTGGGCTGCGTTTACATGGTAAAGACTGGGTCGTTACTTTCGGCTACTTGGAGATCACTTGCAGCCATTCATGGACTTCATGTTCCCAAAACGCGACGGAATTTTTATGGATGACAGTACGCCATGTCACTGGGCTACAACTGTTCACTATTTGTTTGAAGACTATTCTAGACACTCCGAATGAATGATTTGGCTAGCCAGATTGCCCGACTTGAATGCCATCAAACATTTGTGGGACATAACCAAGAGGTCAGTTGGAGCACAAATCCTAGACCGGCAAAAGTTTCGAAATTTTGTAGGGCTGTAGAACAGCACGGTTCAGTATTTCTGCAGGGGACTTCAGTAGACTGGTTGAGTGGATGCCAAGTGGAGTTGCAGCGCTATGTCGGGCAGAAGGAGATCCGACACGATATTAGGACGTGTCCCGTGACTTTTGTCACCTGAGTGTTGTAGTGCAGTCTGTGTTGTTCTCCAGTTATCTACAATTTGTGTGATTTGTCCCTGACGGGACCTGTATGTAATAACCGATCTGTTACCGACTTAACTGTCTTCGAGGAATGACTGCACCGCACAGAAATAAATTATTAAAAAAAAAGAACCACGCCAGCAGAAGCTCCCTCAGTGGTCGCTGGGCGTGGAGGTTGCACAACGTCACCCTTTTGTGTCCAGTGTTGCGCACAAGCTTGCTTAGGGTTTACTGTAAATGCAGAATGGGTTACTATAAATGCAGAATGAGCCACAATGTCACACATTCAGCTTCAATGAAGCTGTAATGAAGCTAACTTGTTTAGAGAATATCTCGCTAAAGGCAAAGGTATTAGTGTGACGAATACACTTTAATCACGTTGGTATGAATGATTTAGCTTAATCTCAGGTTGTTTATCCGATGGATAAATAATTATCACTTGTCAGGGAGCAGCCTACACCGAGTTGTCGTAAAGTAGCAGATACACACAAAGAGAAGAATCCAGATAGTTTGTGATTAGCTACATCTGAGTATTAGCTACATCTGAGTATTAGCAGTCCAAAGAGTTGTCGAAGGCAGATCCAGTAAGCATTCCAGTAACATATTCATATCACCAGCGAGGCAGATTCTACCACATAAGTTCATCCTGGAAGGCAGCCGATTTTTTTCTGCATGACATCAGAGGGCGGACCGATGTGATTACTTGCGGGCACCTGTTACGCACATAGTTGAAGCCTTTGACAACAAATATTTCAAACAGTCAACCATGTTGGGTCAATAGTGTCCTTGTTGGTAGAAGGATAAGGCCAGCTAGGGATCTGAAGTGCTTCTCGATGATGGCTGGAATCTGTCGTTATGCTGCGTCTTCTGCAGTGGCAGCTTCATCATTCTGATGTAGGTGCTGGCTCGTAATAGTTTCCGACAAGCTTTAAACATAATTTTAAAGCTCTATGAAACTTCATCTCGCTGATCCGCCCCCCCCCCCCCCTCAGAAAATGACGGAAGGAAAAAAGTTTATCGGTTACTGCATATTCGCTGTACATAGATTAAAACTACCACATCATGTATGACGTTTTAATTTGTTACTTTTTTGCTACTAACTCTGTCAACAGCACATTATCCTGACAGTATCTAATATATCACTGAATGTACCTACAAAAGTATATCGCTCTACGAGTCATAATTCAGGAGATACGACGTCATGAACATTGAGATGTGTGAAAAACTAGCTTTTGCTTAAAACAGATCGCAAATTACCCAGGCTATTACAAATTCAGTTTTTGATAATGAGAGCATTTAATGACTTCCAACAAACTTTGAATATAATTTCAAACATTTTCTAAAAATTTTCTCGCTATCATCTTTAACGTCAAATATTTAATACATTTAGTGACTTATAAACAGAAATTCGAAGCTATTTTAAACGTGGGAGGTCAATTTTTTAAAGACTCTCGGTTGACTGGTTTATAATTAAAACCGGCGAACCAGTATCAACAAGGACTTTTGTTAACTGATTGCTGATCGTTAGTTGGAGAGAAAACATTCTGATTGTGCTGGTTGCGAGAATGTGTTCAGCTGCGGCTGTAGTGTGTTTTCGCTGAGGCAAGGCAGCGTTGTTGGTTCAACGCGGTGCGGCCTTTGTAAACTTCCGCCATATGCTCTTCTTTACAGCACAACGCGTTTCCTTATGCAAGCTCTGAGCACATGTATGTTAAGACGACTGGGTATTATAGATTCAGTGTCCAGATGTTATAAGCGAGGATGAGTCCTAGAAGAACTAAGCCGAATAAATGCCGCTGCTGATTTGTTCTTGGACTTTGTTAGTAAATGAGCGTACGAATTTGAATACCCATGAGCTCCGATTACGCTTACTGCGAAGTGAATGGGAACGCCATCTGGCCCAAGATACAACACTTTCATCAAAATATTGCTGTCTTGCATCTCACATTTCAAAGGTTTATGCTTTTGTTAACATGTCCTCGACAGTAGGATTAGTTAATTTCAGTCCATTTGCACAAACTTCTTTGTTCATATACAAATATTATATTGTGCACTAACGATTTGGCGTAACACTGTCAACAGTTTTGCTTTTCACGCACAAATCAACAGTTTCGGGTCAGCATTTTGTGATAGCTGCCTCTGCAACGTATTACTGATGTGACTTCTCACGACAACGAAAAAATGCAGGCCTAGCTCCTATGACATACGTTTGCTGCTCGTAATGATTGGAGAGTAAACTGTGGATTTCTGACTATACCAAACACCCAGCTCTAGTCAGAGGGGTAACTTTTGTAAAAGACATATTACATAGGGTTAACGGATAGTAGGCAACGGCCTTGTCGCAGTGGACACACCGGTTCCCGTGAGTCACCTAAGTTAAGCGCTGTCGGGCGTGGCCCGCACTTGGATGGGTGACCATCCAGCCGCCATGCGCTGCTGCCATTTTTCGGGGTGCACTCAGCCTCGTGATGCCAACTGAGAAGCTAGTCGACTGAATAGCAGCGGCTCCGGTCAAAGAAAACCATAATAACGACCGGGAGAGCGGTGTGCTGACCACACGCCCCTCTATCCGCATCCTCAATGAGGATGACACGGCGGTCGGATGGTCCCGATGGGCCACTTGTGGCCTGAAGACGGAGTGCTAACAGATGGTATTAAAACACACCGTTTAATAACGTAGCCTTATCTTGCTCGCTTGGAGTAGCAGAAGTCTGTAGTATGAGATCCAGTTTTCAAGTGGTGATGGTGGATGTCGTTCTGCCCTAATGAGCTGCTGCAGTATAAGCTACTACTGTTTCATAATCTGCACTTTTTGACCATGTTGTTGTTCGAGGAATTGCTGTTGCAATTGTTCTTGTTGTTCCTGTTGTTTCGTTTGAAGTTACATTTCAGCTGTTGTTGCCATTGTTTCAAGAATCCTGGATCCTTGATCGCTGAACTTAAGTCGACTCCTCGTCACCAATATCCCACCTGCCAATGAGCAACAGACACTTTATTACTGGGTTGTGTCTAATGCTAACCAACCTACCTTCGGACATGTTATATGTTTAATTAAATTCGAAAACCAGAAAAAAAGGAAGAATAAGACAGGTCTATTTATAAAGTAGATAGTTAATCAAAACTTTACATATGGAACCACCTGTTACCACCATGTGAAACACTAGAAAATAGAACAGATTAAGTGAAGGGTGTAATGCTAACAAACAGAGTGTTAGCATTTTATTCCGTCAATCCGTTCATTGCGCTAAATTTTACTCCGCAGGTTGACTTAGAAAACTTTTGAGTGGCCTCGAATTGATTGTCTGCATTTTGAAATTGTTGAAATCGTACTAAATAAGGGTCTCCAGCCTCGCTCTTACATGTGCGACAGGGTTCGAGTTCCCACTATTGCGAAGGCAACAATGAAAAGCCCTGCTACTGTGTAATAACTGTCAAGAGTATTCCGAGATCCCACCACAGGATTGGAGTCAGTAAACCTGTAACTAGCCACAGATCGCCTCCAGCATGCTCTTAGAATCTTGAACTATTAATATCCGCAACAACCAAACTACAAAAAACAGCTATTAGCCACTCGAAAACAACACTCTCCCCGTTTTCACGAAAAATGTAATTTATTGGATTTAATAAAACATTACTACCACGTATCTAAAGATTCCACGGTCTTGAATGAGGCTTCTTCCTGTTGACACGTTCATTATCACTCTACCGCAAAACTTGCCCACAATTTCCGTAAAATGACTAAACAGAATTCAAATCTCGCGACAGGAAACGCATTTTAGATTCAAAACTCCTTCCATAAATGAAAGACAACTTGGCTGCTGACGAGAGATCAGTTACTCCTGACTTCCGAAATTCTAACCATTTTAAAACACAACTTCAGCTTCGGAGGGCACACGACTTTCGTTCACAGCCCGCGAGGGCCGTCGACTGTCTCCTCGATTTCGTGAGCTTCAAAACTATTCAACGAAAGTCTTTCAGCTTCCACGTCTTTGTGCTAGGCAGGCTTAGTAGCCGCAAGCAAAAATCTGATGGGGCGTTTAACTGTCGCATTAACGACATTCCACTACTATATGCTGTTTCGTTTTAACGCTTTTCAAAAGTTTATTCCCAGCATGTGCTGGAACGTACCTGTTCCTGGGAGGGTCACTCGTTCTTGAACCTCCCTCGTAGGACTCCACGGCAGCTCATTTAGGAGCACTAAGGAGACGGCGATGACAAACAGCTTAAGAGGCAATTCAGTTGAAGAGGAATGGATATCTCCAAAAGGGCAATCGCAGATGTTGGAAAGAAAAACATAGACATAAGGAAGGTAACTGCGAAGAAATCAAGGATAACAGAACAAATACTTCAGTTGATCGACAGAAGACGACAATACAAAAATATTCAGTGAAATCCACGAATACAGAAATACAAGTCCCTTACAAATCAAATAAACAGGAAGGGCAGGAAAGACGAGGCGAAATGCCTGCATGAAGAAATGTGAGGAAATCGAAGAAGAAATGATTGTCGGAAGGACTGATTCAGCAAACAGAAAAGTCAAAAGAACATTCGATGAAATTAAAAGCGATGGCGGTAACATTAAGAGTGCAACGGGAATACCACTGTTAAATGCAAAGGAGAGAGAGGATAGGTGGGAAGAGTACATTGCAGGCTTCTATAATGGGGAGGACATGTCTGATGACGTGATGGAAGAAGAGATAGCAGTCTGCAGCGAAAAAGATATGTGATACAGTATTACACTCAGAATTTAAAATAGTTTTCGACGATTTCAGATCAAATAAGATGTAAGGAATAGACAACATTCCATCGGAATCTTTAAACTTTTGGGGGAAGTGGCAACAAAACGACTATTCACGGTGGCGTGTAGAATGTATAAGATATACCATGGGGCTTTCGGAAAAAAACATCATCTACACAATTATGAAAATAGCAAGAGCGGACAAGTGTGACAGTTGTAGCACAATCAGCCTAGCAGCTCATGTATCCCAGTTGTTGACAAAAATAATATACATAAGACTGTAAAGAAAAATTGAGAATTTGTTAGATAACGATCAGTTTGGCTTTCGAAAAGGTCAGGGTGCCAGAGACACATATCTGACGCCGTGGTTGATAATGAAAGCAAGACATGAAGAAAAATCAAGACGCCTTCTTATGATTTGTCGACCTGGAAAAGGCGTTCGACAATGTGAATGGAGCTAGATCTTCGAATTAAGGAGAATAGTAGGGTTTAGCTATCGAGAGAGACGGGTAATATACAATATACATGAAATGTATTTGCAGTTGCAAATACGAACAATCATCATCTGTATAAGGGAATGACGACAATGAAAATTTATACCAGACCGAGAATCGAATCCGATTCTCCGCTTTACTCGTGCTGTCGCCATAACCACTTCCGATTCCGTGAACGACTCACGGCCAGACGGAATCTTCCATAAGGCATCGTTCCTGTAACACAGTCTATAGTTGTACACACATTATGTACTTCCCGTACTGGTTAAGGAATTTTAATTGAAAGCCGCTGCCTGGTATCGGCAGATATATACGACATTGCAGTGCCTGTACATACATGTCCGAAGGAACACTGCATCGTAGGAAAACCAAGTACGAGGTGCTCGGATTATAAAAGACAGGGATGTAGTCCTTCGCCCTTACTGTTCAGTCTATACATTGAGTAATGAATGACGGATATAAAAGAATGATTAAAGAGTGGGACTAAAATTTAAGATGAAAGGATATCAATAACTTAGCTATCCTCATTCAAAGTGAATTAGAATACTAAGGAATTATGCTACCTAGGCAGCAAAATAATCCATGACGGACGGAGCAGAGGTGTACACATTTCACTTTTAACCTGCCCAAGCTTGCCTGTTAGCCAGGCACGCAAGCTGCTGCAAGTTATCAGCCGAACGGGCAGACTCAGTTACTTCAATCCAAGGTAGGCTGCGCCAGTTCCAATCAAGCTAAAGCCAGCTTGCTTGCCTGCCTGTCTTTCCGCGGTGTTACGATACATAGCTGTTATATTTTGTACACTTTCATTGTAGTGTTACGCACAGGGGTGGGATGTTTTTATTCCAGTATCGCAAGACGAGCTCCAATGTAATACATATACTCACTCTGGGTCATTGTAGTCCAGAAAATTGTGAATTTTATTTGTCCGTTTTTCCTTTCAGTGTATTTCCGGCTCATTTCTTTCTTTCGATATAAACAGTTTTCTCAGTAAGTTCACCTTCTTTCGACTAGTAATAACTCTTCTCAATCCGAACAATCATCATATCACCTCTAATACAAGTTTTCTATAGCAAGGAGAACCGTCCTGAAAGTCGAGATCCTTTGCATTTAAGAACACGAAGACACCTGTTTCACTGCAACACTAACTAAAGTAAGGTTTTGAAAGTCTAGTCTCTGTAACCTTAGTGTGTTTCAGCCAAATAAGAATCTAAATAATCCAGTTATAAGAATTTAATTAGTTTTTCTAGGATGTGTAGTGCCGGTTCTCTGAATTCATTTTAAGTGACCAAAAAAGTTCAGTGTAAATTCCCCAAACCTATTTTAGAGAACATGAACTTCATCTTTAATATCACAGGTTGTATCAAAAAGAATCATCCGACTTAAAAAATATTACTATTACTATTATATTGCTATGTTGACATACCTGCATGAACAACGTACTGTTGGAAAAAGCAAACTCTCGAGTTTTACGTGCTTCCCGGTAGATTTCAGCAGTGTGCGCCAACTTCAGTTCTAGTAAAAGTGGTGTCTGGACAACAGAAATCGGTTTTGTGTTCTACACTTTGCGCAATGCAGGTCAGTAGTAACTGTTCAGCGTGACTTTCGTACTAGTTATGGAGTGGATACTGTTACAGGGCAGAGCATAAGGCGATGGCGTGAAAAATTCCGAGAAACAGGTTGTCTGTTGAAGGGAAAATCGCCGGGCTGTCCCCGAGCGCCTGACACAGACGTCGAAAGCATCCGCTATAGTTTCACAAGCAACCCGTAGAAATCCCTTCGCCGTACAGCTCGACAGCTCATCATACCCGCTGATGTCCGTCTGGCGTATGTTGCTTCGACGTTTACACATGAAGGTGACAAACAGCAACGCGTGGAGTTCTGTAATTTCGTTCTTGGCACGATGGAGGATGACAGTTTTCTTCCACTTTTAGTGTTTAGTGACGAGGCAACGTCCCATTTCATTTGAAAGGTAAACTTTCATAATGTGAGAATACGGGGTACGTAACAACCACATGAAGCTGTACAACATGAGAGGGACTCTCCAAAATTTAATGCGTTTTGTGCAGTTTCAAGGCAAATTTTTCTTTGGCGAAGAGACTATTTCGGCCAACGGTCCTGCCGCAATGGTAACACCGGTTACCGTCAGATCACCGAAGTTAAGCGCTGTCGGGCTGGTCTAGCACTTGGATGGGTTACCATCCGGTCCGCCGAGGGCTATTGGCAAGCGGGCTGCACTCATCCCTTGTGAGGCAAACTGAGAAGCTACTTGGTTGAAAAGTAGAGCTCCGGTCTCGGAAACTGACATACGGCCAGGAGAGCGGTGTGCTTACCACATGCCCCTCCATACCCCCATCCAGTGGCGCCTATGGTCTGAGTAGGAGACGTATTCGAACGACTTGATTTACCAACAGGATGAGGCACCGCCACACTGGCATCTGGAAGTTCGGGAATTTTTAAATGAAAGGGTTGCTGAAAGATCGGTCGGTCGCTCTGGACCAGATGATTCAGCCTTACTTTACTGGCCTCCAAGGTCACCGGACCTGACTGTGTGTTATTATTCTTGTGGGGGTTTATAAAAGACTTCGTTTATGTGCCTCCGTTAACAACAACAATGAATGAACTAAGACATCGCAAAACAGCAAGTGTGGAAGCAACTCAGGACATGCTTGCTTGAATGTTGGAACAAATTGAAGATCGCATTCACATATGCTGTGCATCTCAAGAGGGACATATTGGACACCTATGAAAACGTATGAAAAAAAGCTTTTTGAGTTTCCCGTTCATCAAAAAACAAAATTCATAGTATATGTTTATTAGTTTCAGAAATAAAGGCTTGCCAAATCGGATGATTCTTTTTGATACATCCTATATGTTAAACTAAAAAGTACATGTCTGAAAAATGGTTCAAATGGCTCTTAGCACTATGGGATTTAACTTCTGAGCTCATCAGTCCCCTAGAACTTAGAACTACTTAAACCTTAGATTAGATTAGTTTTTCGTTCCATAGATCCGTGTTGAGGAGATCCTCGTGGATGTGGAACATGTCACCTTTTTTATTTTATTTTTTATTTTTTAAGCTGAAATAACAATACTAATAGTTTAAATGTATACAACACATCATTTGTTTCTATTAAAAAATTCGTCAATGGTGTAGAAGGAGTTGGCCACTAGTAAGTCTTTCAGGCTCCTTTTAAACTGATCTCTATTTCTAACTAAATTTTTTATGTTTGCTGGCAAATTATTGAAGATGAGTGTTCCTGAGTAGTGGACCCCTTTTTGAACTAAAGTAAGTGCTTTTAAGTCCTTGTGCAGATCATTTTTGTTCCTGGTATTGTATGTATGAACTGAGCTGTTTTTTGGAAAAAGAGATATATTATTTAGAGAGATATACACTCCTGGAAATTAAAATAAGAACACCGTGAATTCATTGTCCCAGGAAGGGGAAACTTTATTGACACATTCCTGGGGTCAGATACATCACATGATCACACTGACAGAACCACAGGCACATAGACACAGGCAACAGAGCATGCACAATGTCGGCACTAGTACAGTGTATATCCACCTTTCGCAGCAATGCAGGGTGCTATTCTCCCTTGGAGACGATCGTAGATATGCTGGATGTAGTCCTGTGGAACGGCTTGCCATGCCATTTCCACCTGGCGCCTCAGTTGGACCAGCGTTCGTGCTGGACGTGCAGACCGCGTGAGACGACGCTTCATCCAGTCCCAAACATGCTCAATGGGGGACAGATCCGGAGATCTTGCTGGCCAGGGTAGTTGACTTACACCTTCTAGAGCAAGTTGGGTGGCACGGGATACATGCGGACGTACATTGTCCTGTTGGAACAGCAAGTTCCCTTGCCGGTCTAGGAATGGTAGAACGATGGGTTCGATGACTGTTTGGATGTACCGTGCACTATTCAGTGTCCCCTCGACGATCACCAGAGGTGTACGGCCAGTGTAGGAGACCGCTCCCCACACCATGATGCCGGGTGTTGGCCCTGTGTGCCTCGGTCGTATGCAGTCCTGATTGTGGCGCTCACCTGCACGGCGCCAAACACGCATACGACCATCATTGGCACCAAGGCAGAAGCGACCCTCATCGCTGAAGACGACACGTCTCCATTCGTCCCTCCATTCACGCCTGTCACGACACCACTGGAGGCGGGCTGCACGATGTTGGGGCGTGAGCGGAAGACGGCCTAACGGTGGGCGGGACCGTAGCCCAGCTTCATGGAGACGGTTGCGAATGGTCCTCGCCGATACCCCAGGAGCAACAGTGTCCCTAATTTGCTGGGAAGTGGCGGTGCGGTCCCCTACGGCACTGCGTAGGATCCTACGGTCTTGGCGTGCATCCGTGCATCGCTGCGGTCCGGTCCCAGGTCGACGGGCACGTGCACCTTCAGCCGACCACTGGCGACAACATCGATGTACTGTGGAGACCTCACGCCCCACGTGTTGAGCAATTAGGCCTCCCGCATGCCCACTATACGTCCTCGCTCAAAGTCCGTCAACTGCACATACGGTTCACGTCCACGCTGTCGCGGCATGCTACCAGCGTTAAAGACTGCGATGGAGCTCCGTATGCCACGGCAAACTGGCTGACACTGACGGCGGCGGTGCACAAATGCTGCGCAGCTAGCGCCATTCGACGGCCAACACCGCGGTTCCTGGTGTGTCCGCTGAGTCATGCGTGTGATCATTGCTTGTACAGCCCTCTCGCAGTGTCCGGAGCAAGTATGGTGGGTCTGACACACCGGTGTCAATGTGTTCTTTTTTCCATTTCCAGGAGTGTATTATTTAGGACAAATTTCATTAAGGAGTAAATATACTGAGCGGCAGTAGTTAGTATACCGAGTTCTTTGAAGAGGTCTCTACAAGACGTCCGTGAGTTTACTCCACAAATAATACGTATACACGCTTTTGGACTCTGAAAACTTTTGTTTGACTTTAAAAGTTACATGACATTACGGAATGAAAGTAGGCCAAGTATGCAAGCTTTTTCACTTTTATGTCGCCTATGTCTGCTAACACTCGAATTGCAAATACAGATTTATGTTCTAAAGACGTCAGACACATCCATGCCCGAGACAGGATTCGAACCTGCGACCGTATCGGTCGCGCGGTTCCAGACTGCAGCTCCTAGAACCGCTCGGCTACTCAGGCCGGCTACATTTCCGAAAGAATCCGATTTTATACTACGTTCTCTTTGCTCTTTGTTGCCTGCCACTATAATATGGTTTTCAATATATTCTAAGCCATAAATTTCTCCAATTTCAAACAAAGTTTGCCAAAATTTAGGAAGCCTATAACGGCTAAATGGCCTCAAGTTCTTTGCACACGATTCCACACACTTGTCAGCCATTAAGTTTTTCTCCTCTTTAAAAATGTTATGGAATGAGGAAACTGCTGGTCAGCCTTACAAGCATGTCGTGACACTCTCGAGGCTCTCGAAATTGTTTAGCAACTTTTTACACAATTTTCATAGCGAGACAAATAACGATTTATTTGAAGCTGTTTCATAAACACACACTTTTCCCATGCTGGACTTGGGCTCTGTTTCTTGACTGGTATATACACACCAATTCTTAATTTCTTCTCACTCTTCTTTAAGTTTGGTTTGTTCACTTTGCTGCTCCCACCGTTCACCGTTAAGATAGATGAGCTACAGTGAAACTACCTACTCAAACGTATTGTTGGCTACCCTGCAGTCACGTTGGATTGACAACGTAGTCCGTTATCAGGTGCAGCAGGCTGAACGTATGGCGCGAACATTGCAAGGGTGCAGGGAACCAAGGTGACCTGCCTTAGCCATTCTGCTTCGTCACACGTATACTTTGTGTCCCCTTTGCGGCAGGTTTAGCTGTTTTAATAGGTACGGCGGGGAAATAGGGTGAGGTAAGCTGGAAGGAGAATTTATTCACCTCTGGAACGGAGCAAGGAGGATTTAAGTAGCTGACTGGCACCTGCCAAGGGAATTCTGCCAGGATCAAACACAGGCCTTCATATGAAGAACAAATTTCTGCAAATATGCATTTGGAGCGCAGAACTGTATGCTAGTGAAACATGGGCTGTGGGAAAACCGGAACAAAAGAGAATCGAGCATTTGAGATGAGGTGCTATAGAAGAATGTTGAAAATAAGGTGGAGTGATAAGTTAAGGAATGAGGAGGTTCTCTATACAATCGACGATGAAACGAATATATGGAAAGTACTGACAAGAAGTGGGGACAAGATGATAGGACACCAGTTAAGACATCAGGGAATAACTTCCGTGGTACTAGACGGAGCTGTAGAGGGCAGGAACTGTAGAGGAAGACAGGGACTGGAATGCAACCAGCAAGTAATTGAGGGCGTTGGATGCAATTGTAAAGTGGAAATTAATAACGGAGTAAGTTCCAAAAAGTTTTTTTTCAGTTAGACACGAAAAACCAAGATAAGTTCTGTTAATATCAACCTGAAAAGCGGGCTAAGCGCCACGATCATTTGTAGGAGTCCATATAAGGCCACAAAGGTAGCATGAGCCGTATGTGCCGGACCACTGCTGAGGCTAAATCGCTTTGTAATCGCCTGCAGGGTGTGACTGAGATTTTGAACAGACTGACCATCGTAAGAGACTAATAATATCAGACAAGTACCTAAGAACGTTGTAAAACTTACGAGAATGCGACACATAACAATCCATTTGTGGTCACTGTGTTCCGGACTGCTGACTTTTTTATATTTTAGGAAAGCAAGCGATGCCAATTTTAACACAACGTAAATAAATACTTCCAAATATTTTCTAGTGTCGTCAAGATGAGGGCAATGTTCAGCGAATTTGAAAACTGGAACGCCTGCAAGACTTTCAGGAAAGGCATTATCACTGACATATAATAAAGTACTTTGTTTCACAGTCACAACAAAGTAAAAACAACTTCTCAGCTGAAGAGAAAAAGGATATGCAACAGGTGCTGCCGTATTTGAAAGTAGCTAAGAGAACATTTTTCGAATAGTTAATCAATTAAAATTGCTTCGTGTTTGCAAAAGTAAAAGAAGAATTAAAAGTAATTTAATCATTGTAGCTGTAAAATGTATCTGGAAAATGTTTGTTATTAACAAAACTGATAAATGCTTGAGATTTATTTCACTGGCACTTATCTCATTTTTACTGATACCTGTATGGCATTTGATACAGTCTGAGTTTTTCTGAATAAAATATTTATTTTCACTGATATAAAATGCGGAACCTCAAATTTTCCAGTAGTTGTGCGACTCTTACGACAGACAAATAAAAAATATTGTTGATGTTTTTCCACTAAAATATTTTGGTCAAAACGAAAACAAAAAATTAATAAGTTGGAATCAGTCTTTTGGCACTTAGACCGTTATTGATTTTGACTCTTCGATTGTTCTCTGAGATGAAAACAGAAATTTGTGACGGGCAGCATCAGATTCGCCCATCTTCCCTATGCTGGAGAAAGCTTCTTTCCACCAGAAAAAGGAAACCGCCCCTGGTGTACATAAGAGGCACTGGAAAAGCACAAAGGCATTGCCAGGAAACGTCCTGACCTGCTGAACATGCAAAGATTTCCATAACTGCGGGCCAGGGACCCACTTTATGCTGGTAACTAATTAAGATCCCAAACACAATACGAATATGCTTTCACACCAGCCAGCATTCTCCAGCTATGACACACCACAGAGCCGGAATTCTACATTTCCGTGCAGCAGTCTCGCACGAAGTACTAAGAGTTTTCTCTGCATTCGCAACTTCGGTTGCACCACCTTCGAGATGGAAGCTAAGAACAGGAATCAGTTTCCTCCGCATAGAGAAAATGTGCTGCATTACGTGCAGGTTTCTTAGTTACTCTAAGTCAAAAAATGATACACCGTGAAGTAATTACACCACTGAGACGGAAATCGGTAGATGTAATGTTATGTTAACCGGGGACCTAGAAACGACGGAGAGGCTCCGTCCCCGCCGCAGCCGCAGTGATCCACAACCCCACGACGACTACCGCAGTCCACTTCACTCCCAGCCGCCCCACACCGAACCCGGGGTTATTGTACGGTTCGGCCCCCGGTGGAACCCCCCCCCCCCCCCCCATGGAACGTCTCACACCACACGAGTGTAAACCCTATGTTTGCGAGGTAGAGTTATGGCGGTGTACGCGTACGTGGAGAACTTGTTTGCGCAGCAATCGCCGACATAGTGTAGCCGAGGCGGAATAACGGGAACCAGCCCGCATTTACCGAGGAAGATGGAAAACCGCCTAAAAACCATCCACAGACTGGCCGGCTCACTGGACCTCGACACAAATCCGCCGGGCGGATTCGTGCCGGGGACGGGCGCTCCTTCCCGTCCGGAAAGCCGTGCGTTAGACCGCACGGCCAACCGGGCGGGCAGATGTAAAGTACATGTACAAACAAACAAATGATTATAATTACAGAAAAAATGGATGATTTATTCAAGGAAAGAGCTCCACAAGTCAACAACGCGTTGGTCACCTCTGTTAGATCGTCAAAAAGCCGAAATGGTTCATCTACATCTACATTCATACTCCGCAAGCCACCCAACGGTGTGTGGCGGAGAGCACTTTACGTGCCACTGTCTTTACCTCCCTTTCCTGTTCCAGTCGCGTATGGTTCGCGGGAAGAACGACTGCAGAAAGCCTCCGTGAGCGCTCGAATCTCTCTAATTTTACATACGTGATCTCCTCGGGAGTTATAAGTAGGGGGAAGCAATATATTCGATACCTCATCCAGAAACGCACCCTCTCGAAAGGTGGACAGCAAGTTACACCGCGACGCAGAGCGCCTCTCTTGCAGAGTCTGCCACTTGAGTTTGTTAAACATCTCCGTAACGCTATTACGCTTACCAAATAACCCTGTGACGAAACGCGCCGCTCTTCTTTGGATATTCTCTATCTCCTCCGCCAACCCGATCTGGTACGGATCCCACACTGATGAGGTCGAACGAGTGTTTTGTAAGCGACCTTTTTTGTTGATGGACTACATTTTGTAAGGACTCTCCCAATGAATCTCAACCTGGTACCCGCCTTACCAACAATTAATTTTATATGATCATTCCACTTCAAATCGTTCCGCACGCATACACCCAGATATTTTACAGAAGTAACTGCTACCAGTGTTTGTTCCGCTATCATATAATCATAAAATAAAGGATCCTTCTTTCTATGTATTCGCAATATATTACATTTGTGTATGTTAAGGGCCAGTTGCCACTCCCTGCACAAAGTGCCTATCCGCTCCACATCTTCTTGCATTTCGCTACAATTTTCTAATGCTGCAACTTCTCTGTATATTACAGCATCATCCGCGAAAAGCCGCATGGAATTTCCGACACTATCGAGAGCCCTGTCCATAATGCTGAAAACCTTCTCAACTGGAGATAAATTTGGCGAACTTATTGGTGTAGGCAGGGTTTGGCAAACTTGAAGACAGAAAACAGTAGAAACTCTCGCCATGTTCTGCCGGCATGAAATATAGCCCAGGGTGGCTTTCCATGAAGGGTAAGAAAACGAAGGGTAGAATATCGTCAACGTATCGTTGTGCTGTGAGGGTGCAGCGAATGACCACCAAAGTGGTCCTGCTATGAAAACAAATGACGCCCGACCATCATTTCTGGTTGTCGGCCTGGCAAGCAAGAGCGATGCTCTGGGGTGCCATTTCATTTCACAGCACGAACACTTTGGTTTCGATCTGTGGCAACCTTACAGCACCGTTTTGGTGCCCTTCGTAACAAACCACACTGGACTTCTACCGCTTGTATTCATGCTTGCCCAAACCCTACCATGGCCAGCAAGGTCACCGGATCTCTCCTCTAATGGTTCAAATGGCTCTGAGCACTATGGGACTCAACTTCTGAGGTCATTAGTCCCCTAGAACTTAGAACTAGTTAAACCTAACTAACCTAAGGACATCACACACATCCATGCCCGAGGCAGGATTCGAACCTGCGACCGTAGCGGTCTCGCGGTTCCAGACTGCAGCGCTTAGAACCGCACGGCCACTTCGGCCGGCGATCTCTCCTCTGGTGAGGACGTTTGAAGCGTTATGGATAACGCCCTCCATCTCGGTATTTTGACGATCTAAAGCGCCAATTGGATAGAATTTGGCACGATTTCCATCAGGAACACATCGAACAGCTGCTCGCGTGAGGGCTAGATGCAGACCAACGCATTATTGACTTGTTCAATTTGTGAAGCTCTTCCTCTTCATAAAGCATCAATTATTTTTCTGAAACTGTGATCATGTGTTTATCTATAAGTGTATATCACATCTACTGATCTCTGCCCCTTCAGACAATTCTTTCGTGGAGCGCTGTTTTTTTTTAATTTTTATTTACAGTGTATTCTTTTGCCAGAAGTGTGCTGCGACCGCGATTGCGACGCGGTTCGCTTGGCTAGGGCTGCCGTTGGGCACAACTCACCGACGAACTCGGAGGTGCCGAAGGTGAGGTCTCGGCGGTACATGACGGCGCCCACGTCGGCGTAGTGCAGGTCGAGGTAGCCGTCGCGCTGGTTGCGGTGCGTGTTGTCCTCCTCGAGGGCGCTCACGCTGTACGAGTAGGAGGCGCAGGCGGGCAGGCAGAGCGGGCACGCGGGGGAGTCGCCGCGGCCCTGCACCAGCCCTGCACCAACACACGGCGCACCCGCTGAGGGAGAACCGTCGGCTGGTGCTTCTTTTAACCACTAAGCACATGCTGCGGTAAAATGTACCCCTCTGTATCTTTGATACGTTGGTAGTATTGTTAAGGCGGGGGGGGGGGGGGGGGGGGGGGTTGGACGTCAACCGGGCCGTCTTGGAGCAGAAGAGACACCACAGGACATTTTACTTTCCACTGTCTATACTTTAACGAATAAATTCATAAAACTTTGTCAGCATGACCAGGAAGGATTCAGGATTCACAATCATAGCAGTGGAAGTTCAAAAAAATAACAAAATTATTTTTTTTACGTGTGAAACTTCATCATTTTTTCACTTCTATTGACTGCGTTTGTTGCTATAGGTGCACCCCTTCATAAGTAAGAGAGGTTCTTCAATGAACTTTGCACAGAATACAAACCATACTTACAGATGTATGAAACTCTAGTAATTATTTACTTTATGAAAAAATGAATGTGCTGTTACATTTTAAACTTCATGTTCAGAAGAAACTCAAATTTTATAGTTAATTGTCTCAGTTTTTACCACAGTTTTTAATAGATTTGGAACGTTCTAGAGTTTCGTACACCTGTAAGTACGGTTTGTATGCTGTGTAAAATTCATCGAAGAATCTCCCTTACTTATGAAGAAAAGTGTACCTATAGCAACAAATGCAGCCAATGGTAAGTGAAAAAAAGGTGAAATACAAATGTAAAAAAAGAATTATTTTCTTATCTTCTTGAACTTCCACCACTATACGTGTAAATCCTGAATCCTTTCTGATCATTCTGACAAAGTTTTATGAATTTATTTTTAAAAGTATAGACACTGGAAATTAAAAAGTCCTGTGGTGTCTCTCCTGCTCCAAGTCGTCTCGTTTGACGTCCTACCCCCTTAAATACATTCTAGACCTACTACCTTCCATATTCTTTTCAACCACCTGTCCCTCCCTGCAATAATGTGTAATTTTCTTTACGAGGAGAGACGTGGTTGATAGTGTCTGAATAAAATATACCCCGCAAGTGTGATAATGTGGAAACTGTGCCCATTGAACTTTAGAAATAGATGGCAGATTCAGACATGATGAAGACATGGTATCTCCTATGTACGAGGGCTATCCACAAAGTAATTATGTTTTGGAATTAAAAATAAATAAAGTATTCGATTTAAAAAAAATAATATACAGATGAATGCCACACTTAAATACTACATTTCTACATAATTGCCATTTAAATTAAGGCACTTATCGTAGCGATGGACGAGCTTGGAAATTCCTTCGTCGTAAAATTTGGCCGCCTACGCCTTCAACAGCGTGATTACCTCTTCTTGAATCTGTGCGTCGTCATCAAAATGCTGCATACCCAACCACTTCTTCATTGCTGGGAATAAGTGGAAGTCGCTCGGCGGATGAGGAAACAACTTCCATTTAACAGATTCGAGAACTTCACGAGTGGCATTTGCCGTGTGAGCCCGGGCGTTGTTGTGAATCAGCAAGATATTTGAGCCCAACTTTCCCTTGCGCTTGTTTTGTATTGCTCTTCTGAGGTTGTGCAGCGTTTGGCAATACCTTTGAGAGTTTTGTTGTGGTAGGCAGGACAGCCAACCGTGTTAGTAAACGAGGCCGAAATGCACGCGTTTTAGCTCACGCAGGCTGGCGTGAGGTCTGGAACATGACAAGGGAATTAGAATTGAGAAAAACGGACGTAGCTGGTGGAATAATTAACTTTAATCCATTAATGGAGAACGTCAGTCTTTATGTTACATGATTCACAATATCAATAGTAGGATACTGGCGCCTTGCTAGGTCGTAGCAAATAGCGTAGCTGAAGGCTATGCTAACTATCGTCTCGGCAAATGAGAGCGTAGAAGTCAGTGAACCATTACTTGCAAAGTCGGCTGTACAACTGGGCCGAGTGCTAGGAAGTCTCTCTAGACCTGCCGTGTGGCGGCGCTCGGCCTGCAATCATTGATAGTGGCGACACGCGGGTCCGACGTATACTACCGGACCGCGGCCGATTTAAAGGCTACCACCTAGCAAGTGTGGTGTCTGGCGGTGGCACCACATTCCTCCCCCGCAAATCGGCGTACGGTGGTGGTATAAGGCTTCCGCCGGCCGTGGGGAGGACCGCATGTTGACGTATGCGACGAGGTGGGGAGGCTGTGCCACCCGCACCCTGCCATTCAGACCGCGGGGAGGCAGGAAACACCTGAAAACCTGCTGCAGGGTGCACGCCAACATGCGGTGTATGCGCCCGTAGAGAGACAGGAGGGGCCGAAGGGTCGACCTCCATCGGGCCGGGGCATCCGACGGGCGAAGACGACACATGGTCCGGAGCGGGCAAGAGTTCCATGTTGGAGGACAACTGGTCACGGGAAGCGATCGGCGGCGCGTGACCCAGGGAGGCGCCCGGCGGTTGCAGCGACGCTTCCACTGCGGTCGTCGCCGGCGGGAGAACAGGCGGCGGCGGCGCTGGCGGCGGGGCGTCGCCATGGGGCAAGATGGAAGGCAGCGTCGGTAACACCTGGGGCTGAGGCGAGCCAGTAGATGGGTACCCGGGGCGCTGACCGGACGGCACCGTCGCTGAAAGCAGACGGCGAGCGGCAGATCCCGTGTGACGACAGAGGCGCAGCTGATTGAGATGCCGACGCAACTCACCAGAGGCCCCCAAAACCAGATAGATTCGATGAGGGCGACCGTGGAGCAAATCAGCCGGATAGCGACCATCTCGGGGCTGAGAGCGATACGAGGACAAAAAGAGCAATAACGCGTCCTCCCTTTCAACTTCAACATCTGTGACTTGAAAGTCCTGACCAATCGTTCAGCGGCGCCGTTTGACTATGGCGAAAACGGCGCGGACGTCAGATGTTGAATACCATTGGCCTTGCAGAAGGACTGAAATTCTGCGGACATGAATTGTGGGCCATTGTCGGAAACAGTTGTCTGTGGAAGACCTTCAATGCAAAAGATAGCGGATAATGCTTGGATGGTGGCAGATGACGTCGTGGAAGACATTCGCACAACAAAAGGAAAATTACTAAATGAATCTACCACAACCAACCATCGAGCATTCCAGAATGGACCAGCAAAATCGATGTGTAAGCTTTGCCAAGGGGAAGTGGCTTTTGGCCATGCAAAGAATTTCCGCGGTGGTGCTGATTGTTGTTTGGCACACACCATGCAAGAAGAGCACATATTCGTAATCGCGGCATCGATTCCGAACCAAGTACAGTGCTGACGAGCAAGTTGTTTCCTTCTCAATATACACCGATGTCCTTGGTCGATAAGCTGTAAGACAGAGGACTGTAACGACTGTGATACCACGACCCTGGACTGATCATTATCATAACGCAACAGCAAAACACCACGTCGTACAAAAAGTCTCTCCTTGTGAGCAAAAAACTGGTGAACCAACGGGTCCCCGATCCGTGACTTTGACAAGGGCCATTGCGTAGCAACAAAACGCAGAACGGGAGCAAGGACGGGGTCGGCAGCTGTGGCTGTAGCTACACGACGAAAATCAATCGGAAACGTTTCGACCACGTCATCGGTTTCCGCATCAATGAACATGCAAGCAAGTTCGGAGGAATCGAATGCCCTATCCTCAGCAACAGGCAAGCGGGACAACGCATCGGTGTTTCCGTGCTTAGCAGTGGACCGATACAAGATATCGTAGCGGTACTGCGAGAGGAAAATAGACCAGCGAATGAATTTCTGCGCTGTACGTGGAGGTACAGGCTGGGTCGAATGAAAAAGCGATGTCAAAGGTTTGTGGTCCGTGATTATTGTAAAGCGACGACCATACAAGAAATCATGAAACTTTGTTACACCAAATACGAGAGCCAATGCTTCTTTGTCGATTTGTGAATAATTTCTTTGAGCAGACGAGAGCAATTTGGACGCAAAGGCAATAGGACGATCGGGCGATCCCACTTTGTACGCAAGCAGAGCACCGATCCCGAAATCCGATGCATCCACCACCAACAAAAGGGGCTTCTGGGGATCGAATGGCGTAAGGCAAGTATTGGAAAGCAACGCCAATTTCAACTGGTGAAAGGCGCGTTCGCATTCCGTCGTCCAGACGAACGGAACACCTTTACGGCGTAAACGATGAAGCGAAGCTGAAATAGAAGAGGCGTGTGGAACATATTTATGATAATAGTTGATTTTTCCCAGCACACTCTGTAGCTGCTTCAAATTCTGCGGCGACGGCAAGTCTTGTATGGCACTGGGGTGCGTTGGACTTGGATGTATGCCTTGGGTATTGAGTGCATGTCCCAAGTACGACAAGTCCCGAGCAAAAAATACACATTTATCCTTTCGCAAGCGAAGACCATTTTGTCGCAAGACTTGAAATAATGTTCTGAGATTGGCCAAATGTTCTTCTTCCGTCTTTCCAGAGATCACAATATCGTCCAGATAATTTGCTGCAGTAGAGATCGACGCACAAACAGTTTGTAGATATTGCTGAAACAATGCAGGGGCGGATGCACACCCGAATGGCAATCGTTTGAATTGATACAACCCAAGATGCGTGTTAACCGCCAAAACGCGCTGGGATTCTTCGTCCACCGGTATTTGCAAGTACGCATCTGCTAGGTCCAACTTCGAAAAATATTTCCCCGTGCACAGTTTGTTAAAAAGATCTTCCGGGCGGGGTAAAGGATAAGTTGCCATCACTAGTTGTGGATTCACTGTTGCCTTGAAGTCCACACAAAGTCTCAACTTTCCGGAAGGTTTCGCCAAAATTACTAAGGGTGATGCCCAGAGAGAAGGTTGCACACGTTCAATTACACCTTGTGATTCCAAATCGTGTAATGTTTTTGCGACCTCATCACGCAATGCGTGGGGAACATTGCGCGCTCTGAAAACTTTCGGTTGCGCGTTTACTTTCAGTTCCAAATGTGCTTTATAGTTCTTAGCGCAACCGAGGCCCGGTACAAAAATCTCTGCAAATTCTTCACAGAGACGAGAAACACTGTCTGAAGGCACCGTCTGGTTCACTGATAGAACCTGATTTACTATAGACAAGTTAAACAACTGAAATAAATCGAAACCAAACAAGTTCGCTGCAGAAGAAGAACGAAGGCCGTAAAATGACACAAGTTTTGTTTATCCTTTGTATGTTGCAAGAAGGCTACACTGTCCTAACACAGGGATATCTTGACCGGAATAGCTAGATAATTTAACATTTGCGGCACGCAACGGAGGTGTGCCCAGCGGTTTGTAAGTGTCTTGATTGAGCAGAGCAACTGCAGCTCCGGTATCGAGCTGGAATGGTATCACTTTGCCGTAAATGTCCAAGTCTACAAAAAGCTTATTGTCCTGCTGACGACAAGTGCGACTGTCTAGTGCAACGTGAACTGACATTGGTACATAATCACTTGCGACTTGACGGGAGTTCCGGCGATGTCGACGCACACTATTTTTGGGACGAACACAGTCACTGTTAGAGAGAGTGGCACTGGGCGGCGTGGAATGAACTACATGAATTTCCATGGGCGAAGTTTCGCGAGCCTGAGTATCCTTGGTTCGATTCCGATTCCGGCGCGAAGCAAAGGGCCTGGAACGGTTTTGAGCTTCCGATCTGAGCTTTTTCTAGCCAACACTCTGAACATGTCCTTTTTTATTACAATAAAAGCAAATAGCTTGGCGTGACGGGCAATTCTCACGCGAATGTTTAGTAGCACACCGCGGGCATAATTTGATCACTGCATTTGGTTGTCGGCGCGGCACACGTGGCTGAGAGCCTGGCGGCAGCGGCGCGGCCGGGCGCGAGGGCTGTTTACTGCTCCGTGCAGCTCGCCCGGCGGGCCGGTTAGCCTGACACACGGCCGGCGAAGTTTCAAATGGTTCCTGAGCAAAGTCAAGTGTGTCCTGCCGATCCAATATGTCCATCACTTGTTGAAGGGAGGGATTTACTAGTTTCAAAATCTGTTCCCTTATACGAACATCAGAAACGTTCTGTGCAGTTGCATCAAGTACCATAGTATCTGAATAAGGGAGTCCACATTGACACTCAGAAGCACAATCCCTAGTAAGGCCTTGCAATGTTGCAACCCACTCCCGATTAGTCTGACCTGCCGTACGTTTGTACGAAAGAAGGTATACCGTTTGGCAACTACACTAACTTATTCTTTGAAATATGCATCTAAGGCAGACAAAATTTCTTCGTAGGACAGAGTTGCTACATCGCGTCGGGGAAATAATTTGACTATCACACGGTACGTGGTCACCCCTACGGACGATAACAAAAAAGGCTGCCGCTCGTTACCTTGAATTCTGTAGGCGGCGAGATGGAATCCAAAATGGCGTGACCACTCCGTCCAGCTTTCCAGTGCCGCATCAAAAGGTCGAAAAGTGGGTGCAATAGCGTGTTGTGGGTGCGTTAGCGGTGAAGCGGCTGCTGCCGCATCGTTCTGCATTGCACGTTGACCCCGGACGAGCTGTCCCAGGGCATCCAATAAGGCCTGCGTCTGCTGATTCTGTAAGCGATAAAATTCGGACAGTATATCTGGAGATTGTGGCGAGGCCATTACACAACTAAATCAGGGCAATTTAGAAAAGAATGCGGTATTGCCTCGTTGCCAATGTTGTGGTTGGCAGGAGAGCCAACCGTGTTAGTAAAGGAGGCCGAAATGCACGCGTTTTAGCTCACGCAGGCTGGCGTGAGGTCAGGAACATGACAAGGTAATTAGAATTGAGAAAAAAGGGACGTAGCTGGTGGAATACATAACTTTAATCCATTAGTGGAGAACGTCGCTCTTTATGGTACATGATTCACAATATCAATAGTAGGATACTGGCGCCTTGCTAGGTCGTAGCAAATAACGTAGCTGAAGGCTATGCTAACTACGTCTCGGCAAATGAGAGCGTAGAAGTCAGTGAACCATTGCTTGCAAAGTCGGCTGTACAACTGGGGCGAGTGCTAGGAAGTCTCTCTAGACCTGCCGTGTGGCGGCGCTCGGTCTGCAATCATTGATAGTGGCGACACGCGGGTCCGACGTATACTACCGGACCGCGGTCGATTTAAAGGCTACCACATAGCAAGTGTGGTGTCTGGCGGTGACACCACAAGTTTATTGTAGTGCCTCTTTCCAGGAAATCCACAGAAATCACACTTTTTCTGTCTCAAAAGACAGTCGCCATCACCTTCCGTGCCGACATTGTGTGCATGCATTTCTTGGGTTTTTGGGGGGAATTTGTGTGCCCCCACTGCATTGATTGCAGTTTTGTCTCGCAGTCCACATGCTTAACCCATGTTTCGTCACCAGTAACGATGCGATCGAGTAATGAGTCTCCATCTTTCTCGTAAGCGTCCAAAAACGTTAACGCTGCAGCCACTCGCTGATTTTTGTGAATCTCTGTCAAGATTTTTGGTATCCATTTTGCATAAAACTTGTGGTAACTAAGTTTTTCGGTAATGATATCGTGCAACAAACTTCGTGAAATTTGTGGAAAACTCATAGAGAGCTCCGTTATTGTGAAATTACGGTTTTCACGGACCGCAGCATCGACTTTTTCGACAAGTTCGGCGGTCATTATGCTGGGTCTTCCACTTCGCTCTTCGTCGTGAACGTTAGTTCGGCCATTTTTAAATTTTATGACCCACTGACGCACTCCACCTTCAGTTTTTTGCAGTCAGAAACCTTATTACAGCACGCACTTCACACTTCGCGGCATTTTCAATTAACGCTGACATTTCAAACTGTCACAGTAACTCAGCGGAGTACAGCACGAACCTCTCACTAGCACGGCAGGCTGCTGAGTGAGCGGCGGAATGCCATGACACAAAGATGGCCGCGCTAGCCCCGCCCCTAACGGACACAAAAGAAAACGTAATGTACTTCGTGGATAGCCCTCGTAGAACACTGTGCAGACTAAAGTGAGATGAATAAAAAACCTGAGAGCAAAAATTACCACATTTCAGATAGTGGTCATAATACAGATACTGAGGAAGAGGTAGATACTGACAGTTCAGATGATATGGCAACAATATCTCAAGGAAGCTCTAAAGGAAAGAATGACACTGCGGAAAAAATCTGCACCACCATGAAACACTTGCCCTCACTTACCAAATCTACTGACGGGTCCATCAGTGGAGTGGAAGAGCCAAGGCAGAAGAAAGCTATATTGTGTTCTAGTAGATGTGAGGAGTGTTTCCATAAAAAATATCAGAAAACCAGAACTGTATGCAACACTTACTCTTGGTTAATACGCATCGAACATTACTTTTCAGTTTACAATGAATGTGTCGCTTATGATCCTGATGAGACATAAAGAACAAACCGTCCAGCATACAAAATCGAAAGACAAATACTCCAGAACACAATGTATTCCTGAGATTTAATTATTGTAATCGAGAGAAGTGACTGTTTACATCTTAAAAGTCATTAAATACACATTAAAAATACTCTGTTGTTTTGATGTACGCATGTACATTCTGTTTACCTCAATAGCTTCATCAAAACGTTTCTTTTTCTGACTGGGATGAAAAGTACCCCACACGTGTGGAAACGTCGTAGAAATACGTACGTATGTTTACGGTTTAAGGAAATCACAGATATCTAGTTCGTCTAGACCTTGTGACCGTTAAAAAGACAGGGCATATTCTCGAAGTGTATAAGTTTGGGGAAGGTAGTCAGTTCCGCACATTTTAGGAGAAACATTGCGGTTTTCGTCTAAAGTGCTGTGCGAAACCATACACAAGATGGACAAATTGTCTGGGATCTCCTGAGCACTTGTACAAAGTCTTAACAATTCCGTTCCATAGATGTAAATTCTAGCTACGTGTGAAATTGTGTTTCATTATAATAAAGTGTAATATTCTTCTCTCGTCTCAATTTCTGAACTAATGAAAACATCCACTTACGTTGCAGTACACGGAGCACATTTTTAACCGTCTGGCAGTCTATAGGAAAAACACGATTTGAGAACTACTGAATGAGATTAACAGAAAATTGACTGTCAAACAATTACGTAATCTTTATCAGAGAACTACTAAGAAAACATCGGTTTCTGACGAACTGGACAATACTTGCAAAGGAAATGGAGTCAATAAATGGGACGTAGTTGCACAAGCTACAAAACATTCGGTAAAGCTTATATTTTCAGTAACAGTGAAGGTAATCTCTACAGAAAAACCATAAGCAGTTATTGCAAGAAAGAATACATATAAAAACTCCAGATAATAACTGATAATGTTTTTATAAAAGCTAGTACCTAGCAGAACGGTTAAAAAAGGAAGGATGGAATATCAGGGATTAACGTGCCTTCGACGAATATGTCAAAGAGAGAACATGTTGTGCTGCGAAAGGATGAGGGAGGAAATTGTTTATCCCTTTACACCATATCAAAATTTGAGCTAATGACAGAAAACCGTAGTCTCGTTGATCGGGCCGTCCTTCCGACTGCTTGCTCGTTGACTTACCACAGCTACAACTCTCTCGATCAGAACAATTTAAGGCGACGTTACAGCTCAATACATGGAAGTAGATGACATACTGAATTGCGTGCGGGGGAACGACCCAGCAGTCGGTATACAAGTTCACCATGGTTTACGTAAATCATACGATAATCTAATTTCTGTCGACTATGTTATACTCAGATGCTTTTGAGTCGGTACCCAAGCTTCACTGCCATAAAACAATGTGGGTAGAGGCATTACGTTATAAAATTTCTTTTTCGTCTCTTTCCTAACTTTATATCTGAAAGTTCTTTGAATTGTCCCGTATACAGCATGAAATATACTAACATTTAGGCCAGTGTCCTTGTCATTACAGCAAGCTACGCCGCAGCCAAGAGATTTAAAATTCGATACTTGTTGTAAAATGTTGTTTTCTAGCGCAATCTTAGATCTGATGACATTCTTTCCTTTAAAACTCATTATTTTCTTTATATTAACTGAAATTCCCCGCCATGAACCATGGACCTTGCCGTTGGTGGGGAGGTTTGCGTGCCTCAGCGATAAAGACGGAAGTACCGTAGGTGCAACCACAACGGAGGGGTATCTGTTGAGAGGCCAGACAAACATGTGGTTCTTGAAGAGGGGCAGCAGCCTTTTCAGTAGTTGCAGGGGCAACAGTCTGGATGATTGACTGATCTGGACTTGTAACCCCAACCAAAACGGCCTCGCTGTGCTGGTACTGCGAAGGGTTGAAAGCAAGGGGAAACAACAGCCGTAATTTTTCCAGAGGGCAGGCAGCCTTACTGTATGGTTAAATGATGATAGCGTCCTCTTGGGTAAAATATTCCAGAGGTAAAATAGTCCCCCATTCAGACCTCCAGGTGGGGACTACTCAAAAGGACGTCTTTATCAGGAGAAAGAAAAATGACGTTCTGCCGATCGGATCGTGGAATGTCAGATCCCTTAATTGGGCAGGTAGGTTAGAAAACTTAAAAAGGGAAATGGATAGGTTAAAGTTAGTTATAGTGGGAATTAGTGAAGGTCGGTGGCAGGAGGAACAAGACTTTTGGTCAGATGAATACAGGGATATAAATACAAAATCAAATAGGGGTAATGCAGGAGTAGGTTTAATAATGAATAAAAAATAGGAGTGCAGGTAAGCTACTACAAACAGTATAGTTAATGCATTATTGTGGCCAAGATAGATACGAAGCCCACAGCTACTACCATACTACAAGTTTATACGCCAACTAGCTCTGCAAATGATGAAGAAATTGATGAAATGTATGATGAGATAAAAGAAATTATTCAGGTAGTGACGGGAGACAAAATTTAATAGTCATGGGTGACTGGAATTCGACAGTAGGAAAAGGGCGAGAAGGAAACATAGTAGGTGAATATGGATTGGGGGAAAGAAGTGAAAGAGGAAGCCAAATGGTAGAATTTTGCACAGAGAATAACTTAATCATAGCTAACACTTGGTTCAACAATCATAAAAGAAGGCTGTACACATGGAAGAA
This sequence comes from Schistocerca gregaria, assembly GCF_023897955.1. Classification (NCBI taxonomy): domain Eukaryota; kingdom Metazoa; phylum Arthropoda; class Insecta; order Orthoptera; family Acrididae; genus Schistocerca; species Schistocerca gregaria. Next base: position 541,882,283 of record NC_064923.1, read on the forward strand.
TCCAGGAAACACTAGAAGGTATCAGATAGATTATACACTCCTGGAAATTGAAATAAGAACACCGTGAATTCATTGTCCCAGGAAGGGGAAACTTTATTGACACATTCCTGGGGTCAGATACATCACATGATCACACTGACAGAACCACAGGCACATAGACACAAGCAACAGAGCATGCACAATGTCGGCACTAGTACAGTGTATATCCACCTTTCGCAGCAATGCAGGCTGCTATTTTCCCATGGAGACGATCGTAGAGATGCTGGATGTAGTCCTGTGGAACGGCTTGCCATGCCATTTCCACCTGGCGCCTCAGTTGGACCAGCGTTCGTGCTGGACGTGCAGACTGCGTGAGACGACGCTTCATCCAGCCCCAAACATGCTCAATGGGGGACAGAGATCTTGCTGGCCAGGGTAGTAGACTTACACCTTCTAGAGTATGTTGGGTGGCACGGGATAAATGCGGACGTGCCTTGTCCTGTTGGAACAGCAAGTTCCCTTGCCGGTCTAGGAATGGTAGAACGATGGGTTCGGTGACGGTTTGGATGTACCGTGCACTATTCAGTGTCCTCTCGACGATCACCAGAGGTGTATGGCCAGTGTAGGAGATCGCTCCCCACACCATGATGCCAGGTGTTGGCCCTGTGTGCCTCGGTCGTATGAAGTCCTGATTGTGGCGCTCACCTGCACGGCGCCAAACACGCATACGACCATCATTGGCACCAAGGCAGAAGCGACTCTCATCGCTGAAGACGACACGTCTCCATTCGTCCCTCCATTCACGCCTGTGGCGACACCACTGGAGGCGGGCTGCACGATGTTGGGGCGTGAGCGGAAGACGGCCTAACGGTGTGCGGGACCGTAGCCCAGCTTCATGGAGACTGTTGCGAATGGTCCTCGCCGATACCCCAGGAGCAACAGTGTCCCTAATTTGCTGGGAAGTGGCGGTGCGGTCCCCTGCGGCACTGCGTAGGATCCTACGGTCTTTGCGTGCATCCGTGCATCGCTGCGGTCCGGTCCCAGGTCGACGGGCACGTGCACCTTCCGCCGACCACTGGCAACAACATCGATGTACTGTGGAGACCTCACGCCCCACGTGTTGAGCAATTCGGCGGTACGTCCACCCGGCCTCCCGCATGTCCACTATACGCCCTCGCTCAAAGTCCGTCAACTGCACATACGGTTCACGTCCACGCTGTCGCGGCATGCTACCAGTGTTAAAGACTGCGATGGAGCTCCGTATGCCACAGCAAACTGGCTGACACTGACGGCGGCGGTGCACAAATGCTGTGCAGCTAGCGCCATTCGACGGCCAACACCGCGGTTCCTGGTGTGTCGGCTGTGCCGTGCGTGTGATCATTGCTTGTACAGCCCTCTCGCAGTGTCCAGAGCAAGTATGGTGGGTCTGACACACCGATGTCAATGTGTTCTTTTTTCCACTTCCAGGAGTGTATAATGGTAAGACAGAGATATGAAAACAGGTATTAAATTGTAAGACATTTCCAGGGGCAGATGTGGACTCTGACCACAATCTATTGGTTATGAACTGTAGATTAAAACTGAAGAAACTGCAAAAAGGTGGGAATTTAAGGAGATGGGATCTGGATAAACTGATTAAACCAGAGGTTGTACAGAGTTTCAGGGAGAGCATAAGGGAACAATTGACAGAAATAGGCGAAAGAAATACAGTAGAATAAGAGTGGGTAGGTCTGAGGGATGAAGAAGTGAAGGCAGCAGAGGATCAAGTAGGTAAAAAGACGAGGGCTAGAAGAAATCTTTGGGTAACACAAGAAATGTTGAATTTAATTGATGAAAGGAGAAAATATAAAAATGTAGTAAATGAAGCAGCCAAAAAGGAATACAAACGTCTCAAAAATGAGATCGACAGGAAGTGCAAAATGGCTAAGCAGGGATGGCTAGAGGACAAATGTAAGGATGTGGAGGCTTATCTCTCTAGGGGTAAGATAGATACTGCCTACAGGGAAATCAAAGAGACCTTTGGAGAAAAGAGGACCACTTATATGAATATAAAGAGCTCAGATGGAAACCCAGTTCGAAGCAAAGAAGGGAAAGCAGAAAGGTGGAAGGAGTATATAGAGGGTCTATACAAGGGCGATGTACTTGAGGACAACATTATGGAAATGGAAGAAAATGTAGATGAAGGCGAAATGGGAGATACAATACTGTGTGAAGAGTTTGTCAGATCACTCAGTGTCGAAACAAGGCCCCGGTAGTAGGCAACATTCCATTAGAACTACTGACGACCTTGAGAGAGCCAGTCCTGACAAAACTCTACAATCTGGTGAGCAAGATGTATGAAACAGGCGAAATACCCTCAGACTTCAAGAAGAATATAATAATTCCAATCCCAAAGAAAGCAGGTGTTGACAGATGTGAAAATTACCCAACAATCAGTTTCATAATCCACAGCTGCAAAATACAAATACAAATTCTTTACAGACGAATGGAAAAACTAGTAGAAGCCAACCTTGGGGAAGATCAGTTTGGATTCCGTAGAAATATTGGAACACGTGAGGCAATACTGACCTTACGTGTTATCGCAGAGGAAAGATTAAGGATAGGCAAAACTAAGTATCTAGCATTTGTGGACTTAGAGAAAGCTTTTGACGATGTTGACTGGAATAGTCTCTTTCAGATTCTGAAGGTAGCAGCGGTAAAATATAGGGAACGAAAGGCTATTTACAATTTGTGCAGAAACCAGAAACCAGATGGCAGTTATAAGAGTCGAGGTACATGAAAGGGTAGCAGTGTTTGTGAAGGGAGTGAGACAGGGTTGTAGCCTATCCCCGATGTTATTCAATCTGTATATTGAGCAAGTAGTAATGGAAACAAAAGAACAATTCGGAGTAGGTATTAAAAGAAATAAAACCTTTGAGGTTCGCCGATGACATTGTAATTCTGTCAGAGACAGCAAAGGACTTGGAAGAGCGGACAGTGTCTTGAAAGGATGATATAAGATGAACATCAACTAAAGCGAAACGAGGATAATGCAATACAGTCGAATTAAGTCGGGTGATGCTGAGGGAATTAGATTAGGAAATGAGACACTTAAAGTAGTAAAGGAGTTCTGCGATATCGGGAGAAAAATAACTGATGATGGTCGAAGTAGAGAGGATATAAAATATAGACTGGCAATGGCAAGGAAAGCGTTTCTGAAGAAGCGGAATTTGTTAACATCGAGTATAGATTTGTCAGGAAGTCGTATCTGAAAGTATTTGGATGGAGTGTAGCCATGTACGGAAGTGAAACGTGGACAATAAATAGTTGGACAAGAAGAGAATATAAGCTTTCGAAATGTGGTGCTACAGAAAAATGCTGAAGATTAGATGGGTAGATCGCATAACTAATGAGGAGGTATTGAATAGAATTGGGGAGAAGAGGAGTTTGTGGCACAACTTGACAAGAGGAAGGGACCGGTTGGAAGGACATGTTCTGAGGCATCAAGGGATCACAAATTTAGCATTGGAGGTCAGTGTGGAGGGTAAAAATTATAGAGGGAGACCAAGAGATGAATACACTAAGCAGATTCAGAAGAATGTACGTTGCAGCAAGTACTGGGAGATGAAGAAGCTTGCACAGGATAGAGTAGCATGGAGAGCTGCATCAAACCAGTCTCAGGACTGAAGACCTCAACAAAAACAATTTAAATTATAAAATTATGAGATTTAAATAGATTATTTACAACAACTACCGATTTCTGTGACTGTGTCTCATTTACTGGAATCATTACTTCATCGTCTGCAAACAGAAGAGTATTTCAATAGGCACTGTTTGTTAATTTAATTCCTGCCTCTACTAGTGATTTACATTGGTATGAAACTTCTTAACGTCTTAAACATATATGTTAAAAAGAGAGGGTGATAAGCTACATCTTTGTCTAAGTCCTCCATTTGCTAGATTCCATTCACTTTTTTGAAATCCCATGTCTTTAATAAAATTAGTATTTCCGTATATTCTACCTACTATCAAAATTTGGTGTTTGAATATCCCTCATTGTCTAGTATTTACCACGATTTTATTCGATTTACCTCACCAAACGCTTCATCAAAGTCAATGAAAGTGAAATGTTTTTTCATACTCTTGTCTCTTGTTTGTTCTATTATTTATCCAATGATGAACGGTTATCCATGCAGGATCTCCCTTTATGAGTTAACGAGCATTTCGCTCTCATTTAAGTATATGGCCAAAAGAGTCAGCCTTCAGGAATTGAGAAACGAACCCTGTCGTCCAGCACTGTGTGCCCCCAAGAGCACAGCTTCACCACGAGATGGGGAAATTCACAGGCGTCTGTTGTGCTGAATGAGGCCTAAGCGCTGTAGTGTGCAAGTTGTAACGCGGCTTCCTTTGGACGCAGAGATGAAAATATAAAAATAGTAAACAAAACCCAATACAAGCCCCAAACCCAAGATCCAAATTTGTGCTCTTGTACGTAGGAAATACGAGGTTGTTTTTACATTTTAGAGATTTGCGATTAGTCTACTTACAGATCACTGAGTAGAACAAGTGACCTCAAAGAACACTCTCTGTGAGTACTCTTTGAGGACACCGCGAAATACAGACGATAAAGTTATATATTATTAATGTGCTTCTAGTGCTTGCTTTATCGTGTCGTAACTTAACGTGTGCTCTTGTACATAGGCAATTCGAGATTGTTTTTACATTTTGGAGATTTGTGATGTGCTAGAAATTATTAAGATCGACATAGGTAGATCAGTAACTTTGAGTATATCATTAGATAAAGTCAAGATAGGAAAAGAACCGAAATTGGTCTGAAATTGATTGTTATAATGGAAGACTGAACTTTGTCCCAAAGTGATAGACTGTTAGTAATTTAAAGAAAGAGGAAGTGAATATTAGTATCGAACTGTGGAAAAATACTTAGATCTCGTTAAAGCAACTGGTGTAATCTGGATCTTATTGCAAGATCTTTGACTGAAATTTACGTAACTAATTCCACCCAGCTTAGGAAAGGTTACTTCCTTAAGAAAAGGACAGGGTGAGCTTAGATTATAATAATCCAGCATAACATGAATTTACCATGCTTGACATTTATTTCAAACCAAACAATATTACGTGCTTATGAAACATTTTATCAGTGCATAGGTGCAGCAGGTTAATAACAGAGCGCTGCATATATATATATATATATATATATATATATATATATATATATATATATATATATATATATATATATATACGAGGGTCGGTCAAAAAGTAATGCCTCCCATTTTTTTTCTACTTAAAAAAATTAAGTTAAGTGAAAAATTTGAATTTGGCGCCATTCCTCAAACCTTCTTCTGCAATCCACTGCAGTAGTAACTTTCTGTGTCAACAGGTGGCAGCACAGCAGAAGTTTGTAAGATGGCCGACATCGATGTTCGTTTGAGACAGCGTTGTGTGATTGAATTCTTGAATGCAGAAGGTGAAACGCCCATACGCATTCATGAAAGACTGAAGAAGGTGTATGGTGTTGTGACAGTGGATGTCAGCACTGTTAGACGATGGGTTCGTCGTTGTAAGGAAGCTGAAGGGCAAACACCGTTGACTGACGAAAAGCGGAGCGGCAGGCCAGTGAGTGCAGTGACTCCACACAACATTCAGCAAGTTGATGACATCATTCGTGGTGACCGTCGGGTGACTGCAGATGAAGTGTGTCGCATTATTTCTCTTAGTAAAGGCAGTGTGATCACGATTATTAAACAATTGGGGTACTCAAAAGTTTGTGCACGGTGGGTTTCAGAATAAAGAGGCAAGGAAAACAATAGCCTCCCAACACTTGCAGCGCTTCCGTTTGGAGGGAGATGAGTTTCTGAAAAAAATTGTGACCGGGGACGAAACATGGGTGCATTTTTTTGAACCCGAATCAAAGAGGCAGTCAATGGAGTGGCGTCACACAAGCTCGCCGAGGAAGAAAAAATTCAAAACTGTGCGATCGGCAGGGAAAGTTATGGCAACAGTTTTCTGGGATACAGAGGGTGTGATTCTGGTTGATTTTTTGGAGCAGGGATGCACAATAAATTCTGTTCAATACGTCACAACCCTCAAAAAACTTAAAGCACGTCTTCAGCGAGTTCGCCCAACAAAATCAATGGCAGATGTTCTTCTTTTGCATGACAATGCAAGACCACACACCAGTCGTCACACCTCTGACGAGATTGTCAAAATTGGATGGGAAGTTTTGCCTCATCCCCCATACAGCCCTGACCTGGCACCATCAGACTTCCATCTGTTCGGGCCACTAAAAGAAGCTCATCGTGGGATTCATTTTGAAGATGAGGAGGCCGTCAAAACGTCCGTGTGTCAATGGCTTAGGAAGCAGAGCTGTGATTTTTACCGTGCTGGGATACATGCCCTTGTTCAAAGATGGACCAAAACTGTAGAGATGGGCGGAGATTACATTGAAAAATGACAAAATGATCCTCAATGTTGTGGTTTTCAACCTATGTAATTGCATTTAAATTTCCTGACAATTAAACGTAGAAAAAAAATAGGAGGCATTACTTTTTGACTGACCCTCGTATATATAACAATTGTGACATTGTGGCAAAGTACTTTGAAAAACTGCTCAACACAGACCCCCTAGTGGAAGAAATGATGACAGAAACGAGCTCGTACAATCCAGATAGTGAACCTCCAACTCTAGAAGAAGTTAAACAAATAATCAAGTCACCCAAGAATCGTAGAGCACCAGGAGAAGATGGCATCATCGCGGAAATATGGAAGTTACAAGACCCAGAACTCAACAAAGACATCCACAGGATCTTGGAAGACATCTGGAAGACCATGAAAATTCCTGACGACTGGAAAACTGCCCTGATACCCCCACTACACAAAAAAGGTGACAAGACTGACCCGAACAACTACAGAGGAATATCCCTACTACCAGTCACATACAAGATCCTCTCTAAAGCTTTACTGAACAGACTAGAATGCCAGACCAACCACTTGACTGGGGAATACCAAGCAGGCTTCCGTAAAGGGCGGTCTTGTGTGGAACAAATTTGGAACCTGAAAATGATTTTACAACACAAACAGAACCTGATCATTACCTTTGTCGACTTCAAAAAGGCGTACGACTCTATCGACCGAAAAACTCTCTTCAAAATTCTAGCAGAATACAAAGTCAACAACAAAACACGGGCTATCATAGAGCAAACTTTAACCAACACGACGTCCAAAGTAAAGTTCTGTGGGGAACTATCAGAGCCCTTTGAAATTCGCACAGGTGTCCGACAAGGCGATGGCCTCTCATCTCTCCTTTTCAATCTGGTGTTAGATAAGGTCATAAAAGAATGGGAAACATCACAACAGGGGATAAACTTAGGAAACCTATATATTAAATGCCTGGCTTTTGCAGACGATTTGGCGATTGTCACAAAAGATATATAGGAAAAAAAAGACGCTATTGAAAAACGGCACGAAATCGCTTCCAAAACTGGACTACAGATCTCTTACGAAAAGACACAGTTTATGAGCACAAAGAAACTCTCATCTCTGAACACAAAGTATGGCACGATTTACAAAACGGCAAACTTCAAATACCTCGGTGAAACACTACAAATGAGTGGACATAACAGAGACTCAAACGAAGAAAGAAAGACTAAACTGGACAAGGCATACAAATTAGTGTGAAATCATTACAACAAGAAGTCTATCTCACAAAAAACCAAATTACGCCATTATGACACGGTGGTGCTCCTCGAGGCACTATATGCAGCAGAGACCACACTAATCCTAGGGCATACACGTATCAGACAATTAGAAAAAGTAGAACGGAAAATACTTAGGAAAATATTTGGCGCAACTAACAACAATGGAATATGGATCAAGAAATCTACAGAGGAACTATACAAACATACGGAGACAATCACAGAAAAGATTAGAAAACGATGACTACAATTCTATGGACACCTACACAGAATGCCATCACACAGGCTGACCAAACAGATCTTTGACTGGGTAACAACTAGAAACAACAAATGGGTGGCAGAGGTAGAAAACGACCTGAACCAACTCAACATAACAGCAGACACAATAAACGACAGAATAAAATTCAAAAACATCATTAAGAAAAGTAAACTACATGAGATACAATGTGACAAACGAACAGGCATAAAATGGACTGAAGAACGCAATCAAGATCACAGCCAGAAGATGAAAGAAATATGGGCAGCCAAAAAGGCAACAAAAAGGCAATCAAGAGGAAGCCGAAGACACAAAGCCGACAAGAAGCATGGATAGAGGACCGAAAACAGAAACACAGCGAGCGAATGAGGGAAGTTTGGGGAGCAAGGAAGGCAGCAAAAGGAACTGGCCCTGTAGTTTAATCCAAATGCGCTCTTTCAGGGCAAAACACCAATAATAATAATAATAATAATAATAATAATAATGATAATAATAATATATCGATTCTTTGGCACTTTAAAAAAGTTATCGTACTGATTCAGGCTATTTAGCTTACGTAAACTGGAAACTTTAGTGAAGAAACTAGTGCTGTATCTAGACTGTAACCATGATTAGTGCAATAATAGCAGTTTTTCTGCATTTAAGTGTAGCTGTTCTCGTACACGCCGGGGAGCATACGATTATTTGAGCTGGCCGGTACAATTAATACGCACTCAGCGTGAATATAGAACAGCAGGATAAATTTCTTTTGAAACGTTCCTTATCAGACAGTATACAGACATTCTACCGCTAGTTGGTCGGAGCACGAACTTCATCAACGAACATTTCCTATAGAAGGAGCGGTTACAAAGAAATGACGCCCAACGTGGGGCCCGATCCCACTGAAAAACTAGGATACAACGTTTAGGAAACAAGTTACCAAACTAGTGCTCTTAAAGCGGGACCAGATTCCATTAGGACTTCAAGTAGGCGCCACGTTGCGGTACAAAGTGAGACAGACAAGAACCTACATCAGAGGGGAGGGAGACGAAGCAATGTTAAATATGGTGGACCTGGGATCGGCCACAAAGGGAAACATTTATGAAAACTATTTAATTCTGTAGTAATTCAGGGGATGAAGCCACAGTAATTTTAATCTACCATCCTAGTTAAATTTTCATGGTGATCGCAATAAAACTTGATTATACCTATAATAGCTTATGGTTTACTGTTAAAGTGAAATAAAAAACTATTGTAACAAAGACCTGAATGCTTAAATCTGAACGCTTTGGTCGATATAAACGATCAACATGTTATACAGATGCACATCATTAAAATCAACTCAGTAACTTTATTTGTTTAAAAGATATAGTAAATTTAAATAATCAATATTTTCAGTTACGCATCATATCATCATTTCTTCCATACAACACAGATTGAACGATGACAGCATCACACCTGATTGAATCATTAGGTAATAGAACATTTGTTGTAAGATTTAGTGCATAATAGTTACTTTTTTTCTCTATTTACTTATCAGAAAGCATATTGGTGCAAGGCTACTGGCTGTAGCATTCAAAGCTAAGATTTCTTTGCAGTTACTTCCTTGTAATTATGTTTGCAAGTCCAATTTCTGTGATTTTTACTTTTTGCGATGCCTAAAGGCATAGAAGCTTAAGCATTTGATAACGCACAGCCCCAAAACATTTTGTGGTAAATATATCATACTTTCGAAGCTGGCGCATAACATTTTCAGTATTGACTCATGAGAGACTGTTGTGCGATGGCTTCATAACAGATTATTTTGAACTGCAGTCTCCTTTTCAGTGTTACTAAATTGCGGTGTCAGGGGACACCATACAATCCAATACTTGCTTTCAAAACCAGTGTCTCACCATGACGTAATTAAGTTGAAATCTCCTCGTTCATGTGGACCTGTTCCTAGTAGACCCTCTGTCTCCTGATTTTTAACAGTGTATTTCCCATTACTAGCTGAAATTTATTGCAGAATTCAATTAGCCTTTCTCCTCTCCCATTTCTGCTACCAGGCACATATTCACTATAACTTTGCCCTCTATTTGTTCCCCTACTACCACCATGTTCCAGTGCCCTATACTCATTAGATTATTATTTCCCTTTACATTCTGAATTATCCATCTGGTATCCTGAAATAATTTACTTATCTCTTCGCCATCTGCTTGTGACACCGGACTGTGAACTTGAACAGTTGATGCGAAGTCTGTTTCCTTTCAATTCTGATGATAATGAATGCTATTCTCATTACTCCATTTTCTGCTGCAGTTGTTATCACCAAATATTTCTCTGACTAGAAATTATTATCTTCCTTACATTTCACGTTATGACTACAATATTAAGGTTCAGCCATTATATTTCCCTTTTTATATGTTTCAGATTGTAACATACCACGCTGCAATTCGTATTACATTAAAAAAAGAAGAAGAAACACCCAACTTCTTTTACGAAAGAGTGTTTGGACGTAAAAACTACAATCACAGACTTTAAAAATACAAATAAAGCATAATTATAAGTCGATGACACAATCACTAAGGATTATTTACGAGATGGTATTGAACAAGAAAGGGGTAGTAAATGAGTAGTCTGGTTTTGGAAGAATAATTGTAATGCAAGATCTAAGATGTAACAGATTGAACCATAAAATTATGCTCTGATATTACATTCGATCTATTACAGCGAGTCTAGAGGGTTTTTAATATGCACTTGATGTGTTGTACCTTGTGTGATGAGTTCATGTGGTACTATAACTTTTGTGCTGGTACCATGTGGTTTGCTGACTATAAATTCGCTAAATTGATAGTGTTGATATTTAATTCCTTACGAATAATGCTGAAATAAGTTTCAGAACAAATGAAAAGTCTTTCAGTATGTGTATTATAAATTATAGAAAAGAGATAAATGTTCGATATTATCACAAATATGTGACTGCTACATAGATGAAGATCAGCTTGACTGATCTAAATAACTGTTACATGAAACCACATAACTTAATTAATGCTTGAGTGGATGAAGAAAACAGATAATATATAATGTACTTGATTTGTAGAAAAAAACTTACTACTTATGTTGGTCAAGCAAGGAATATCTTCTATGTTGCAAATTCGATAATCTGGAAAATAAAACACGCATTTTATGAGACATTATAAATATTGTATTTATTAAACTTACATAGACCCTATTTAGTCCTATATATCATGAAGAAGCAAATGGCCGCATGTCATTGATATGTGTTACAGTTTTTACACTCATATGACAACTGACATTGATAGACTCCCTAGCTTCTTATTTCTAAGTCAGTTAGTCGAAGAAAGACATTATAAGCGACTTCAGCCATAAATAGAGATACCCACTATGTATGGGTTATTAATGACCAAGATTTGGTTCACAGATATGAGTTAATGCTCGCTTTAAACACTACAATAGAACATATGAGTGTTATGAACAAAAGTTTTTATGTCCCAAAATCAAATATTGGACATCTGTAGTTGTATTGCCTAATTATAGAACACATAATATTCCAACAGACTCCTTGTGTTCGGTGATTTTAGAACTTCTAGCCATCAGCGTCATTGTTGTTCGAGCAAAATATACAGTGATGAGCTGCAACACTGTGAATACCTGCTCAATAGCGTGTGAGGAACATTTAGAACACAATACAGCATCGATTGCCCATAGTACGGTTTCGACAAGCCTGTTTGGAGGTGTAGGAGTATATGACACCAGATATCACATAAATCCTGTAAATTAATGGTCAGTGATTTTTGCACATGGAGCTGGCGCCCGATAGCATTCCACATTTAATTGCTTAGGTTCAGATCAGGTAAATATGGTGGCCAAGATAACAAAGTGAGTAAACTATCGTGATCCACAGTGTTACGATTCTCATCAAGTGACATAGAGGGCCATTCTCCTAGAATAAATCACAACCATTCAGGAAAGACATCATGCATGAAAAAAAGCAATTGATACACACTGATGATTAAATAGTTGACAGCTGCTGTGGTGGCCTGAATTCGTATCATAGGGCTCACGAAAGCCCAGGTGTGTCCCCATAGCATCATACAGTCCCAGTCGACCTGTGTCCATTGTGTACATGGTGCATTGCTTGTTTTGAACAACTAGTCATCTGGATGATGTTGTATCTGGACAAGCCCATCAACCTCGTGTAACAATATACCTGATTATGTGATTGATTCCCCAGGTGACACATTTCCACTGATCCATGGTCCACACTCTATGATCTCGTGCCACTGCGATCAGAACTGACGATATAGTTGGGACAGCCTGGGAATATGTGGGGGCGGTCTGCTGCAGGTACCATGACGGCACATCATTGGGATCGCCATTATCAGGATTTCAGCCCCACTCTGGAACTGGACTATCTACAGACTCAGCTGGCAGCCATCCCAGAGGCTGCACTATCTCATTCACTGGTGTATGGTATTATTCTCTTCCGACTTTTGAGGAATTCTGCATGAATATCTGTACAGCTAGTATGAAATTGAATGAAGCTGACTTCTAGGGGAGAAACCATCAGCTGGAGAATGTTCTGGAACAGAAATGTCCACAGGAGGATCGGGGTGTGAGGGCGCAGCTGATTCTGGTGTATATGAAGACGGCGTCATGAATAGTCTCAAATAATGAAGGTTGCTCTGTCCACAAATTGGACTACACTCCCAGGTTAGTACGAATGACCACTGTTGAAAATCCAAAACGCCTTATGAGTGGCCTGGAATTTCGAGGAGGATTTAGAGAACGAGGAGAATAGAGGAGATGCAGTGTATTCTCTGAAGCCTGCCACGCAGAATTTCAGCTGTTTTATCTCCCTGAGATGTAGTACAGAAAGTTGATAAGAAAGGGAGCAGAGATTTTTCCTTGTAGTGGCACTGCCTTAATTCTGACATTTGCGTCTTGAAGGTATATTCGAATTGTTCCTCTTCCCTATTGGACCATTAGCTTTACAGAAAGACGCAAAATCTGTTGAAGTTAATGGTTGGTCATTATCAAATATCATGGTAGTTACAATCTCTCTCGGTAGAATATAGTCACTAAAGATCGAATCATGCTGGCCGACTTTGTGGAATTCAGAGGAACCACAAAAGGGATCTTGGAAAATCGTTCACTGTAACAATCCACTGTGAAACAAAAAATCGATGTGAATACGTTGCTAGGGGGCGTCTAGTCGGGACCAGTCAAAAAATGGTTGGTGAGGCGCAGAGGGGTTCTCAGTGCATTCCTTGCAGTGCGAGATCATGTGTTCAATCTCCACGTGCAATGCTGTCTGATCAATTGCTTTCTATGGCTGACACCTAAATATCCTTTATGAAGTAAAGGCAACACCTGTTGTGGCAAAGATGCTGGGATCAGTACCTGGGTTCATTCACTTGATGAGTGTAGAAGCACAACTGGACTTTGGACCGAAAAGGTGTCCTGCTAGGAAAACCGAGAATCATTGGGCAGTGACATACTATCAGACTGAATAAACTGGCGAAACTGGCGAAGGAGCTGAAGGGTGTCATCTTGCACTGAGGCCATGGCGATTTTATGGTGCTCAGTCAGACATGTAGACACTGTAACTTCCTCTGTCTGGTCATTGTGAAGCAAGGGTCCCTGGTAGAATCAAATTTCGCATCTGATCGGACAGGAAGACGAAATAACATATTTGCATTTGCTTGATATGTGTTGCTAGGATAAGGGCACAACGATGGAGTGCTATCCAGACAGACACAAGTTTAACCTGTTGAGAGGCTTGTGGTCTGTAAGAAGAAAAAAAAATTTCCAGCCATAAAGATACTGGTGTAACGTAGAAACAATGCAGACGATTGTCAAGGCCTCCTTCTCTAGTTGACTGTAATTTATCTGAGCTTTGTTAAGCAGTTTTGATGTGAAATCAGTCAGACAGTCCCAGTGCCATAGGAAGAGGCATCTACCATGAGAACTACAGGTTTTGTATGATGAAAGTGGACTAGACATGTCACTAAATGAGACTTTTTTTTATTTTAGGAAAGTCTTTTCTTGCCCACACAATCAGACAAAAGGGACGTTTTTTCGCCAAGAGTATACAAAGGTGCCACGATCTGCGCTGAGTTTAGAATAACGCGTCAAAGGTGGAAACAGATTCTGGATCCTAAATTACAGACTGAAAATACAGCTGAAAATTAACAAATTTCTCACAATACCCAAAGTGAATACATATTCTATACCCAAAATTTAAAACTAATCAATTGAAAATATGTCAGTAAATCAGATTATCAAGTATAAATTCAGATCATCTATGAAAAGCTACAGACTGATAATGCTCTTTGTACGCGCTATATTAAAACAATAAATGCTAATGCTAACATCTGCTCTAATGCAGAATGTAGTCCTAAACATAATGTAATGTAATCCTATGCTTAGGATTTGTGTTAACAATAGAGTTAGCATTTATCAACTTAATATTTGTATTTGTTCTTGTAACATTTTGGTTGTAATCAATTATAATGTAAGTTTTAACATTAGCATTGGAGTGTATCATTTTAAGATTTGTTTGTGTTTTTGTAACATTATGGTTAGCTTTATATTTATTATTAGTGTTAATGTAAGCATCAGTGTTTATTTTTAAAATAGCTGTTAATGTTTTTGTAACATTACCCTATTTAGGATTACTTTTAGTAGTTGTGTTAATGTTATATTAGCATATAGATTTTTAATGTTTGTTTGTGTTTTCAACTGCTGACTGAAAGATCTGAATTATTCTATGAAATTTTGAGACATTCATTGGATTTTAGTTGCATTTTCTGTTTGTGATCAGCATGCAGGGTATGACTTTATTTTTTATTTTCTGATAATCTCATTGACTTTCAATAATATTTTTGGGTTTCTAATTTTACAGTCTGGAGATAATTTTGTACCTGAGATTCAGATAAATAGATTGATTTAGAGTGGTACTTTCAGTTTCACATCTGTCGAAAAAACCCAATAATGTTTCAGCAACAGACGTACTTGATCTAAATATCAACTTATATAGTGCTGATTCATTGAAAAACTGTAGCATTTGATTACAAGATTGAAAGTGATTGTTTTCAGAGGATAAATTTTCCCTTACACAGTGTCCAGTAAGGAACATAGAAAGCTATTAATTATGAAACAATTCTTATGAATACAGAGGGAAACGATACCCTTCAAATATGTTCTTAAATTATTTAATATGATTCACATTATTTACAGCTTAGAGGTAAAACTGCTTCACAAACTCATAATTGAAAGTGTTTAAATTCTCAACTAAAGAGGTCATAATTAGTAAATACAAACCGTTTTCATTGATAAATAAGACTGATTTACCTCTTCAAGGACTATGAGATACATTCTTTAAATTTTCATGAATTTCTTTATCTTTGTCACCATGTTCACTCTAATCGCCTTTAAGTATTATCATAATTTAAATGTTCTACTAGATCTTCAGCTTTAAACCAAACATTTAATTTTTTAATCAATAAAATATTTCAGAATTCTATAATATTTTTCTCCCTTAATGTCATATAAGGAGCATAGAATATAAGGAGTTATCAATATATTCTTTTTGTTAAGGAGATAAAACCAAATCTCTAATTTATTCTGTTGATTAAATCTATAAATGGATGAACTGTGCGTTTTTTAGATCTTTAATAATTTATGCCTTCAATTTAAACTTGCAATTTGAACTTGCAATTTTTTTTACATTGTAGACTTGTAGGAATGCAGCAGATTTCCTTTTTATATTTGAATTTATAAAAGAATATCCACTAATATAAAACTGTATACATTATTACTCAAATTGTGGCAATTACCACACACTATTCGATAAGTGTGTCTACAATGATGTGTTAAATATATATCTTTCTCCTCTTCTGTATCTTTTTCTTCTTCTTCTTCTTTTTGTTCTGTATCTTTCACTTTAGCTAAATAATATTTGTTAATTGCCTTCAGAATGTTGTGATCACACTTTAATCTATTTTGGTTATTTAACGCTATTTGTTCTGCAAATTTATCACATTCCTTACATTAAACTATTACTTTTACATCGCAATTTTTGAGAAAACTTACATTTGAGCCTTGACATATTTCCTTGTCGAGAAAATCATTTAACTTTTCCCTAGAACCTGGGTAATGCATTTTATTGCTATAAAACAAATCTTTTATTTTAGATTTCTGTTGTTCTGAATCCATTTATAAGACATAAAAATTTTTTAACTAGCATCACAGATTTCATTTTCAATCTGGATATTAAACCCAAAATTTAGAAATTCTAATTTTGTCATAAACATTTTGCAATTTGATTTTGAAATTCTGATTTGAAAATTTTATACTGAAAGTATAATTTTGAACTCTGCATTTGAAATCTTCATTTTGATATTTTTCTGACACTCAATTTCAAATGCGTATATTTAAGCATACATTTAGAATATCTGTGTCTGAAATAAGCATTTAACAAGTATAATTGTGGATTTATTATATTTTGTAATGTTCATATTGAATTCTGTATTTTAAAACTCTCATTTTAAAATTATGTATTGAAATTCTCATTCATGTTTTGTAATTTTCTTCTAGGTTTTGAAATTCTGATTTGAAAATTTTATACAGAAAGTATAATTTTGAACTCTGCATTTGAAATCTTAATTTTGATATTTTTCTGACACTCAATTTCAAATGCGTATTTTTAAGCATACATTTAGAATATCTGTGTTTTAAATAAGCATTTAACAAGTATAATTGTGGATATATTATATTTTGTAATATTCATGTTGAATTCGGTATTTTAAAATTCTCATTTTAAAAATATGTGTTGAAATTCTCATTCATGTTTTGTAATTTTCTTCTAGAAATATGAAGTTTGAATCGCTTAGTAAATTTGCAGATTGAAATCTGAATTTATAATCTAAATTTTGAAACCTGTACTATGAAATCTGCATTTGCAAATCTGAATTTTCAAATCTCATTTCAAAGACTGCATTTTCAAATTTTTTGTTTGAAATCAGCAATTTTAATTATACATTTTTAAATCCCCAATTCGATGCTGGTATTTTGATAAATACAATTTGCAACCTCCATTTTAAACCTAATTATACTAATAGTAGTTTAAAATTAGCTTTTTTACATCTTCATTTTGTAAGCTATACTTTCAAACTTAGTGAAGAAGAAAATGAAAAATAGTTAAAAGTGGATGTCTTGCAGTGTAATTGGGTGGGAATTACACTCATATAGTTTTAAGAGAATTTCATTTTAAATTTGTATATTTCAGAATGTATGAGGACTCTTTTCAAAGGTTTTGAATACAGGTGTATTTTTGAGATCTGGAGGCTCCTTTCTTTGGGAAATGTAGATATTCTGTGTACACTGATGGCTCTGCAGTTTTTTTTTATGAAACTAAGAAATTCGAGAATGAATCACAATTGAGTCATTAGCCCCTTTTTATATCTACTATTGCTTCTTACTCTGTGTTTTGGATCGATCAGTAATTTCTTACAATAGCCTACTGGATCTAGTCCTGCATATTGTTATCATGTTTGAACAAATTTGGCCTGCGTCAATGTATATGCCAGAGCAGGTCTATTGAAGATAATATATGTATTACCATTTGTACTGTTGCTTTCGGCATTTAGGTGAGAGGGCGACTGACCGGGCACGTAGTTGAAGAAGTAGGGCGTACATCGGCAGAGGCGGAGGGCGCGTTGCAGGCGGCAGGAGCCGCGGCAGGCGGCCTGCGAGTAGGCGGCGGCCAGCCAGCGGCGCGCGCGCTGCTCGCCCGCCAGGTGGCAGCGGCGGCGGGGCGCCGGCAGCGCCGCCAGCGGAGCGCCGCCGCGGCTCAGCGAGGCGCGCAGCCGCAGCAGCAGCACGCGGCCCGCCGCGCGACGCAGCCACAGGCCGCGCCGAGACTCGGGCACCTCCGTCACCGGCTGCACCGACACCTGCCGACACGGCGGCTCAGTTAGGGGACTGTGATGAATTTTCTACGAGTAACGACGCACATGTGGTAAGCACCAATGAAGTGTGTACGCGGATTTCCGCACAAAGGCAACGTACATTGAAGGGACAAAAATCATAGGATACATCCTAATATAGTGTCGGACCTTCATTTCCCCGGCGTAGTGAAGCGATTCTACGCTGCGTGGACTCCATTAGTCATTGGAAATCCCCTGGAGAAATACTGAAGCATGCCACGTCTGTAGCGAAAGTGTTGCCGCTGCAGGATTTTGTGCACTAACTGACTTGTCGATAAAGTCTCACAAACATTCGATGGAATTTATGTCAGGCGATCTGGGTGGTCAAATCAATCGCTCGAATTGTCCAGAATGTGCCTCAACCCGATCGCAAATAACTGTGGCCCAGTGATGTAACATCGTTGTTTAGCAACATGAAGTACTTATATGACTGCAAATAGTCTCCAAGTGCCGACCGTGATCATTCTCAGCCAATGGTCAATTCACTTGGACCAGACGACCCTGTCAATGTCATGTAGACCACAGCCCCACACCATTAAGAAGCCACCTAGCACAACACCTAACACAACACCTTTTTGAGGACTCCAGTCCAACGCTTCGTGGGGTCTGCTCCACACTCAAACACTATCATCAGCTCTTACCAACTGAAATCGGGACTCATTTGAGAATCAGTTTTCCAGTCATCTGGGGTCCAACCAACATGGTCACGAGCCCAGGAGAGACGCAGCAGGCGATATGCTGTTAGCAAAGGCACTCGTGTCAGTCGTCTGCTGCCTTAACCCATTAACGCCAAGATTCGCTGACTAGTGCTAACGGACACGTCCCAGATCGATTTCTTTAGTTATTTTACGCAGTGTTGCGTGTCTGTTAGCACTGACAACTATACGCAAACGCAGCTGCTCTCTGTCGTTAAGGGAAGACCGTCGGCCTCTTGAGTAGTTTGTTGTGAGAGGTAATGCCTGGAATCGAGTATTCCCGGCACGCTCTTGACACAGTGGATCTCGAAATACTGAATTCCAAAATGGCTCTGACCACTATGGGACTTAACATCTGAGGTTATGAGTCCTCTAGAACTTAGAACTACTTAAACCTAACTAACCTAAGGACATCACACACATCCATGCCCGAGGCAGCATTCGAACCTGCGACCGTAGCGGTCGCGCGGTTCCAAACTGAAGCGCCTAGAACCGCTCGGCCACTTCGGCCGGCTACTGAATTCCGTAATGATTTCCGAAGTGTAAAGTTTCATGTCTCTAGCTACAACTAATATTCGCCGTTCAAAGTCTATTGTTCGGCCATAATCACGTTCACGTTGGAAGCCTTTTTACATGAATCACTTGAGTACAAATTACAGCTCCGGCAGTGGACTGTCTTTTTATACCTTCTGTACGCGATCCTACGACCATTTGCATATCTACATATCGCTATCCAATCACTTTTGACACCTCAGTATATACTGAGCCTTTACTTTTCTCAGATTCAGTTTGTCCTACCACATCACTCTGGTCACACGAGTATAAGACACGGAATGAAGAGTGGAAGGAAACACGACACAGAGGCCACTAAGACTATAATCTACAGTCTATTGAAGCCCAGCAGTGTGTTGTTTGTAGACTGGGCAAGCTGTAGGTGCAACTAAAGGTCCACCAGAAGGATGTGCTTTCGTTAAGGCCACTTCCCCAGTCACAGTATTGATGCTGGGAACTCTCCAACTTATTCCTGTGACCTGTTATTTTCGTGAGGACAGTATCACGACCCACAAGTCTTTTTGTGAACAGAGTATGCAGACTTAAACAATTACCCACTAGTATCACTCCTATCCTTTTAAGAGATTGCATCCTGCACATACAATCACTGGGTGTCCCCACGCAACGTACCACAGACTGTCTATCACGAGACAATACTGTAGCTACATGTTTTACAATCTTTAGGTTATGCTGGTCAGAGAGTAACCAGAAAGTGAGTTTGAAACGTATGATCCTCTTGTATGCATCACCTACATATCTGTGTCTTTTGGAGATTATTTATTGTAACAGAAGCTATGGTTTTCTACCTGCGTCGTAGTTCACTTCAAATGTTTCAGTGACAAGCTGATTACGCTTTGCTTCGGCTTAATAATGGTCTACTGAGCGAAACCGGTAGCACTGAACATGAAAATAAACAACTGATGATCATCTAAACTGAAGTTTCATAACCAGAATGCTATGTAGAAAATTTTATTTCAGAATAAGTTAGTATATTTGCGATATTCCTTACGATCCTACCTCAATAATCTAAAGGAACTGTGTTTGTTGGTCCTTACAAGGAGTGCTATTATCATCTGTCATCATCTTTTATGTATTCTGTGTCTTCTTACAGAATACAACATTTTTGTTTTTAATTCCTCTCCTGTGTCAGCCTCTTTATCTCAGAGCAGCACTTACAATACGTCCTCAGTTATTTGCTGGATGTACTCCAATCTATGTTGTCCCCTACAGTTTATACCTTCTACAGCTCTCTGTAGTACCACAGAAGTTATTCCATGATGTCTTAACAGATGTCCCAGCATCCTGTCCTTTCTTCCTGTCAGTGTTTTTCATATATTCCTTTCCTCACCGATTATGTGGAGAACCGCCTCATTCCATGTATTATCAGTCCACCTAATTTCCTAGATTCTTTTGTAACACCACATTTGAAATGCTTCGATTCTCTTCTGTTCTAGTTTTCCCACAGTCTCTGTTTCACTACCATACAATACTGTACTCCAAACGTACCTTTCTTTAATGATCAGATATAATACATATACAGGGTGTACCACCTAAATCTGCCACCTTATACATTTATGAAAAGAAACTCTATGTGGAAAATGAAAATGGTCAGGGATGCACCTATGTCAGCAGCTCACGCAGTGGGCAATGCACAATCCATAAATTTTGACGAACAGCACTTTCAACACATAGGTTGTTTTAAATGGCACATTAATGTTTTTCGCACAGAAATGCAAATTAGAGGTACGACTATGACGGTAGAATTGGTTTCACTGTTCTAAACCTCACCCACTCTGAAATATTAGACTTTACAGGATGGGAACGGCTGCGCGGTTTGCGCTGTAATGCGCAGGGCGAGGGTTGCCTGCACTGTCCTGCAGACAACTGTAAACAGACCACCACATTTACGTACATTTTACTTACCCTATTCAGTCTAATAGAGTCTCTTGCGGTACTGCTATCGGTGCCAAATAGGAAAATAAACTGCGACGCATTTCATGTATCTTTCTGACAGTGCTTCCACCGTTATGGTGTGGCTTGTGACATTTGAGGTCGTCTCGTCGCTATGTCGGCCTTAATTTACGGCGAGCGCCACAGAAATGCAATCACAGCTGTATCAATGTATGCTGAACACTAAGCAGATCAACTGCACCTTCACGTCATACCATTTCCAAAATCTGCACAAGGTTCATAGAAACAGGCAGCTGGGCACCCAGACAACGTCAACTTAATAACACAAAAACTAACAATGACAGTGAAATTGCTATTCTGGCTTACAATCCTGAGATGAGTATATGAAAAATTGCACGCGGTTGTGAAAAAAGTCGTAGTAGAGTGCGGAGAATTTTGATTAGGCATATTTTAATCTGTATCCACCAAGTCATGTACGGAAACGACGTTTAATCCCACATTGAATTCTGCCGTTTTGCACTTCAGCGCTTGCAAGTTCATCAGGATTTCATACGCGATACGTTGTTTACGAATGGAGCTTCTCTCACAAACCATGGTCACGTGAACCTATGGAACATGTACTATTGGTCAGTGAAATATCCCCGCTGGCTTCGCACGGCAGCTCATCAAAGATAGTGGTGTCTCAAAGTCTGGTGCGGCGTCATTGATATCCGTATTGTAGATCTCTATTTTTATCAGGGAACATGAATTGGGAGGCGATATGCTTAATTTCTGCTAGACACGCTATCAACGTGGTTTCAGTTTGACGGATGTCCCACGCACTACGCACCTGTTTCGAGAGAAGTTGAGGATGCAATGTTTCCAAATAGGTGGAGAGGTCGGGAAAGTCCTGTGAGTTGGCCAGTCCATTCTCTCGACGTGACGCCGTTCGATTACCTTCTCTGGGGTGTAGTGAAAGAGTCTGTGTACCACGAACCGATGTCACTAGAGGATAAGCAATAACGTATTACCGCCGCGTGTGCAGCAAAACCGGTCGAAAGACTATAACCTACGCAATGCTTACTTGTTCACCGTCTCCACAGGTATATTGATGCAAACGGTGGATCACCTGCTGAAGTGACGCAGGTTGCTTGGTCGTGATGTCCCTGGTTAATTGTGAGTGCGTTTTCCATGCTGGATTTCTTGCAGAAACCTGAAGTTTCTGAGGACTATATGTCACTAATAATTATGTTTAGGACACTAGAACTACGTCGTATCACTTCTAGTTTTTATTTTGTAGTAAAACATACATGGTCCATTTAAAAAACCTAACTTTTTGTTGAAAGTTTTCTTCATTGACCTTCGTGGTTCAAAAGGCTCTGAGCACTATGGGACTTAACATCTGACGTCATCAGTATCCTAGAACTTAGAACTACTTAAACCTAACTAACCTAAGGACATCACACATATACATGCCCGAGGCAGGATTCGAACCTGCGACTGTAGCGGTCGCGCGGTTCCAGACTGAAGCGCCTAGAACCCCTCGGCCACACCGGCCGGCCGACCTTCATGGATAATGCTTTTTTGTCCATCATGTGAGCTCCTAGCACAGGTGCATCCCTGGCAACTTCATTTTTTACATTTAGTTTTCTTTTTTGGAACTATTATGAGGTGACATAGGTAGGTGGACAATCCGTATATTAAGGTGCTGTCTATATAGTGTGAACATTAAGCGCCAACTAAAAAAAAGGGGAGGGGGGGGGGGGAATAAAGTAGATATCTAAACATGTGATCAGTTAAGTAAGTGAGTATCTTCCGATTTAAGTTAGTAATACGAAATACTGTATAATTGTTATGTGTGTGTTTCAGCTTACCCTTGCTATGGATGGATCTAGCCTCCCGTCAAGAGTATCTTCCGGGGGTAATCCTTTGAGGAACAGCTCGAGGCCCGTTGTAGGACCAGATGCAATGTTGCGCCTCACTGTGCATGGGTCTTGCAGCTGCTCCACGGTTGTGGGTACTTTGTACTCGATCAGTGGAGGGCTAAACACAATTTTTTAACTTTACTGACATATTACGCTGATGAAACATCGGGTGCAACAAAAACTTTGTACAAATTAATCGAATTAATCGAATTAAGAGTATAAATTATCTCCATTTTGCTGACTTCAGAAAATAGTCGTTTTAGTGTGAAATATCTGAAGAAAATCACAAATTTACAACAATAGAAAACAGCGTGTCACAGTGTCAATCATAATTCATTACTACATAGTTGTATTCACAGCTTGTAAGATATTCATACTTCTCTGAGAGTTCGTAGATAGCATTATTTTGTGAGCTAGTGGTGCCTGAATTGTGCAAATATTGAAGCCCAAGCAAATTTTGCCCATAAAAAGTCTAAGGAAATGTTACTCAGTTTACTCAATTCATAAGTATGTACTTGATGATTCGCATCATGTATACAGGGTGTTACAAAAAGGTGCGGCCAAACTTTCAGGAAACATTCCTCACACACAAATAAAGAAAAGATATTATGTGGACATGTGTCCGGAAACGCTTAATTTCCATGTTAGAGCTCATTTTAGTTTCGTCAGTATGTACTGTACCTCCTCGATTCACCGCCATTGATTTCATACGGGATACTCTACCTGTGCTACTAGAACATGTGCCTTTACAAGTACGAGACATGCGCATTTGAGTCGAAGTGTTCGTACGCTTTTCAACAACAGATTCGGCGACCGATGGATTGGTAGAGGCGGACCAATTCCATGGCCTCCACGCTCTCCTGACCTCAAATCTCTTGACTTTCATTTATGGGGGCATTTGAAAGCTCTTGTCTACGCAACCAAATGTAGAGACTCTTCGTGCTCGTATTGTGGACGGCTGTGAAACAATACGCCATTTTCCAGGGCTGCATTCCATGCGACGGAGGGTGGATGCATGTATCCTCGCTAACGGAGGACATTTTGAACATTTCCTGTAACAAAGTGTTTGAAGTCACGCTGGTACGTTCTGTTGCTGTGTGTTCCCATTCCATGATTAATGCGATTTGAAGAGAAGTAATAAAATGAGCTCTAACATGGAAAGTAAGCGTTTCCGCACACATGCCCACATAACATCTTTTCTTTCTTTGTGTGTGAGGAATGTTTCCTGAAAGTTTGGCCGTACCTTTTTGCAACACAACAGGGTGAGTCGCGTGAGACGTAACACCCCCATAATTCCGTTGGCGATTGCACGTATCGACAAGCGGTGTTTGGCGAAACAGCCGACTAGGGGGCACATACTTTGGTACATGCACAATAATCACAACGTTTATATTGACCGAGATAATGAGGCAAGTACATGTTTTTTAAATTGAACGCTATACCCTTTTACCATAATTCGAACGCTCTGGAAAACGCGTTTAGTGATGTAACGAATGTTGCTATTCTGATTCAAACTTCGCTTAAAAGACGCTGGGAAATTGAAGGTCGAGGCGGTCGGAAGCGGCTGCAGAGTATAAACACGTCTCGCGCGACCCGCAGGCCGAGTTGCTGTGCTCTATGCAGCATGCACGGCCTACGCTACAAGGTAAATCCTCATCCGCCCTCTTTTAAGCAAAGTTTGAATCACAATAGCAACATGCGTTACATCACTATACACGTATTTTCCAGAGGGTTCGAATGACGGTAAAAAAAAGTATAGCGTCCCATTTAAAAAACATGCACTTGCCTCATTATCTCTGTCACTATAAATGTTGTGATTATTGTTCATGTACCAAAGTATGTGCCCCATAGTCCGCTATGATGCGCCGAAAACCGGATGCCGATATGTGCAACAGCCTCCGCAATAAAAGCGGTGTTACGTCTTACGCGACTCACCAGCCGCTTGGCTGTCCCAAACCTAACACAAACACTTACCTGCCAACTGTTGGCAGTTAAACAGCTGTTATTGTAATATTAATATAAATTTCAGTGTACATATAATTTTTACATGCGAGATCTCTATAAAAATAAATTTTGCACCTAATACCAATGTAGTAAGAAGTATAAACCGGACCAGCGTAGAAGTGAGAGCTAGCATTTTTGAGAGAGTGGCTTTAGACTCTCTGACATTTATGACCTGCGTGAAACATGAACACACTAGAATCAGCAAGAAGTATTATCTTGAAAGGGTTTTCAAGTGGTATGCGAAAGGAGCAGCAAATGCAGAACGGAGCAGATACTGGCGAATTTAGCAGCTTCCCCGAGACTGTGATCGTATGTTTCTGATTCGTTTGAAGACTGTACGACTCAAATACTGGTCAGTTCTAGCAGCATTTGATATCTGTACTTATGGTTGCACGAAGCCATCCCGAATATTATGAGCTGACTGACTGACGCAAATCGTAATTGAAAGTCCCATGAAATGAAAATACGTCTTCTTTTGACTCTAAAAAAGTATATTTTTATCCACTGCATCGAATACTAAGTTTAAGAAGAAGAAAATGAAGAAGAAGAAGAGGGACGAAGCATCACGAAGAAATTATCCAAATGGGTCGGAAATTAGTAGATGCGATATTTACAGTTTCACAATAAATGGAAGTTTTATTCAAGAGAAAAGTTTCACGAATTGAGAAAATGCGTATTCTGGCCACGTGGAGCGTTGTATGGTAAAAATCTCGTGCAGGCTAGGAGATCCTGCCCATAATGTTCCAAACGTTCTCAATTGGAGATAGACCCAGTGACCTTTCTGGCCAAGGTAGGGGTTGGTAAGCACGAAGACAGGCACCAGAAACTCTCGTCGTGTGCGGGCGCACATTATCTTGTTGAAATGTAAGCCTAGGATGGCTTGTCATGGAGGACAGTAGAACGGGGCTATAATATCGTCGACATACCGCTGCTTTGTAAGGGTGCCGCCACTAACGACCAAAGGTGACCTGCAATGAAGTGAAATGGTACCCCAGAGCATCACTCCTGGCCATTGGGACATATAGCTGGAATCCCACCTCTGTCCAGGGCGTCTCCACACACGTCTTAGCTGGTCACTGGAGCTCAGTTCGAAGCGGTACCAACCGCTGACGACGATTCTAATCCAGTCAACGAGATTCCAGGCCAAAGACGTGTCTGGATACTTCTCGGACAGCGGTGGCTTATCAACCTCACTGTCGCCCGCCACATGGCCTGACAACCAGGAGTGATGTCCCAGGGTGTCGTTTCTGTTCATTACAGGACCCCTATGCTTGTCTTCGGTGGCACCCTTACAGCACAGCGATTTTTTGACGATATTCTACCCCCAAGTTTTATTGCCCTTCATGTCAAGTCACATTTCAGCAAGATAATGCCTGCCCGCACACGGCGAAAGTTTCTACTGTTCGTCTTAGTGCTTCTGAAACCTTACCTTGGCCAAGAAGGTCGCTGGATCTCTCTCCAATAGAGAATGTTTGTAACATTATGGACGGGGACATCCGTCCATCAAGGAATTTTGACGATCTGACGCGCCCAATGCACATAACTTAGCACACTATCCCTCAGGGGGCACATCCAACAACTCTGTTAATAATGCCAAGCGGAATAACTGCTTGCATAAGGGTGGGAGTGGACCAACGCGTTACTGACTTGTTCAATTTCTGAATCTCTTTCTCTTGACTAAATCGTCAATTTTTTCTAAAATTTTATCATTTGCTTATCTTTACATGTACATCACATCTACCAATTTTCTAACCATTCGGATAATTCCTTTCTTTGTCTTAGAGTATATTCCTGTACAATTAAAACAGTGTGAAAATGGCATCGGGGTTGTCACGCTGTATGATCTCCCACGCATCAGTGACATGAAAACGGCCACCAATGTAAGTCCACCTGGACATGTTGAGTAGCCGAGGGTCCGATCCTTCGGATGGAGGATACATTTGAAATCGCCCGTACGACGTATCGGTGATATTGCCCCGCGAATAAAGGCGATTTTTCTTCTGCGCTGAACGTAGTTCGTTGACGTTGGTATGTCGAATCTGATGGGGCATATACGTTGATGAGCCAGGTGTCAGATAGTGCCAGCGCTACGCTCTGTCCGGGTGGAAAAGAATCCACACAAGTGACTGAGGTACCTTCCTGGACATAGAGGGCAAAGGCGCTCCCCGTGTGGCTGCCAACTGAGGAAAACAACTCGAATCAATTAAGAGTCTGAGTGGTAGCAAGACACAATCCTTGTAGGAGGGCGCAGTCAACTTCTGACGCCTGAGCATATCGCAGAGGAGTTGCAACTCTGCTGTACTGCTGACCATATTGGTACTGAGCGTTGCAAACTTGTTTGTGTGGCGTGGCAGCGCTGGGAGCAGGCCTGCCATGGCCAGAAGCGGCGGAGTGTTGGTGTCGTGCATCCATATTCTCTGAAGGAGGAGAGTCATATGACTATTGTGGGTACACTGTGGTCTCAACCCACCCGTCTGATTGGGTTAACACCCAGTCTCCGATGGCGCCAAGGCGACGCAAAGCTTTCCTTGGCCTTCGGCGTCGCCATATGCTGACATCCTGGGGTGAGTGTCTTCCAGCCAGGCAGGATCAGCATCGTTGTGGGAGGCGGAGAGGTTACCGGGCTCCGTGAGCGAACGATGGCGACGTTTGCTTCAGTGTGTTGATCGTCGTTTACTAACGTGTTCTTTCGTATCTGATGACGACAATGAGGTGCGACGTCGCATCTCGAAAGCCGCCATAGCTACAATAAATGCGACGAGCGGCCGTGGAGTGGAGTGACTCCTCCGTTGTAGGTCGGGGGCGGCCATAAGGCGGCCTCCTCGTTGTTAGTGCCCACAACGACGTCCAAGTGACCGTGGGGAAACGTATGGTGCCACACGACGGACTTGGGGTTGTCGTCGCCGCCGTGAGCTCTGCCGCGTATGTCCAGCAGGGAAAGTTGCACAAAACGTCGTTGAACGCATTCTGAACGTAGATGGCCCTCTTTCCCGTAAAAAGAGCGTGTTCATGGTTGACTGTCGGACAACTCGTGACCCTGCAACCTACGACCCAGACATAAGAGGGACCACGGCTCCAAAGTTCTATGCAAACTTGTCGAACACCGTTCAGGATAGGATATGTCCTGAATTGCACCCACTTTTCGGCAACGTGTTGGATGACCGTACCGTAGGTTCACAGAGCGTATAGCACAACGTCTGCAGGGAGCTCGAACGGTAGCAGGGTCCTACGTTGTCGTCGGAGTGGCAAAAGCATAGTCCACGTTGGGTCTCTCGTATAATTTAATCACCTGCCGTGTCGTCAACCATTCTCACACAGATAGTACCACCCACTATGACAAACTGGACCCTTATGATGTCGGTATCTGCGCTTCATCGCACAGGAATCGTTCGACATCGAGCGCCTTGGGACGTGCGAAATCGGGGCAAAAAGTGAAACGTTATGTCGCTTTGCGGTAGTTGTACTCCATGAGGTACTGTTAAAAACGATAGCACGCGTTACGGCCGCGGTCAACACAAACAACGGCTAGATGCGCATCGCAGCAGAACACAGTCACGGGACCGCACCGTAGCCGAAGGCAGGCTGTACTAACTGAACTACCCAAGGAGACTCACGACCGGCCCTCGCAGCTTCACCTCCACCAGTACCCTGACTCCCACCTTCCAGTCTTCACAGAAGTTGTCCTGCCAAACTTGCCATAGTAGCACTCCTGGAAGAAAGGATATTGCAGAGACAACTTGGGCGATGTTTCCAGAATGAAATTTTCACTCTGCAACGGAGTGAGCACTGATATGAAACTTCCTGTTAGAACCTTTCTTCTGTAGGTGTCGCTTTACTGCGAGAGGTTATGAAAGACGTGCAGTGTATTTCACCACGTTTTATGGCTGGATAAGTACGACATGTGGACATGCTAACGTCATTTTCGGTGCACCCATACTGTAAAAGTACAACATCTTCGTATGTCCAGTGTAAATACTGTAGCTATAAATCGAAGCCTAACACTCACAAAATTTATCAAACCATAAGCTGCAAGGCATGATACAACAGAGCCTCGGTTTCCTTGACAAATAATTAATGCTGTAGAGAGGTAGATAATAGTTTGCGTTTGATACAGCAATTATTTTCTCTCACTACATAGAAATGACATTGCTTGACGGTATTGTGATGAAAAAAAAAAGTTTCTTCTGCTATTTTGTTATAACACTTGTGGCATAGGCTCAGGTTTACACACGACAGTAGACAGAATGTTTGTCCTGACGAGATGGGGTGTGCAAATGTACTTAGTCAATACTTTTAGCAGTCAGCGACTCTAAAGAAATGCAAGTGTGCAGGGATAGTAAAAATGCGAGCTGCCTGATAGAGATATTACGAAGAACGAGTAGTCTGACACGCGTGATTGCTAACGAATTTTCGCAGTGCCGACATATTTAATGTAAATGTGTGAAAACTGGAAATTTGTGATGAGGACTATGGGACCAAACTGCTGAGTTCATTGCTCCCTAGACTTACGCACTACTTAATCTGACTTTAACTTACGCTAAGGACAACACATACACCCATGCCCCAGGGAGGACTCGAACATCCGACGGGGGCAGCCACGCGAACCGTGACAAGACGCCTTAGACATCATGACTACCCAGCTCGGCTATAAATGTGTGACACAGTCTCAACGTTTGTGGAGTGTTTATAGAGTAGACTGTATTTTATCTCAATAATTTGCTGTTAGAATAGGATACCATTAATTGTGATAAAATGGGCCACCATTTTTTTTTTAGGTTCAGTCACACGCAATTCACCTAGAGGACTAATTCTTTTTTTGTAGAATTCACACACCGCACAGAGTCAAAGTTATAACGTTAATATTTACCATCTTTTTTTGAGGAATATGCTATTACGTCATACACACTGCAAAGTATCTCACCTCGCCACTTTTAATTCCACTTCCCTCCACAGCGCATAGGGATACCAGCGATTCAGCAATCATTAATGCACAGTGATTCGGTCTTCTGAAATTTTTTCACAGCGGAAAATCTTAATACGGTCCCTCCTTATAATTAAATCGAAACAGCGGATACTGAGATAACTGATCGACGACCAGTAAAACAACTGCAATCGCTTAGTAATCGATAGGCATGAGTACCAGATGAGGTATCTGTAAGATTCAACAAAGATTATGGGAAAGAACGTGCTCCCCATCTAGCATCAGTTCATCGCAGTTCATTGGAGCAACGGAGGACATCTAGGGACTGGAAAAAGGCGTGGTTCATTCCCATCTTCAAGAAGGATAGTAGGAGAGATGCACATAATTATAGGACTATATATATGACCTTAATGGAATTATGAACCATGTTTTACGCTCAAGAGTTATGATTTTTTGGGAGAAATAAAATCTCCTCTATAAAAATCGAGATAGATTCTGCAAACAGAGATGTTGCGATGTTGCGAAATTCACCTCGCTCCTTCCCTCCGTGGGATCCACAGCGCCATAGGCAACGGTGCTCAAATTGATGCCGTCTTCCTTGACTTCAGATATGCATTTAACACCATCTCGCACTGCCGTCTAGTGAAAACATTACAAGCTTACTGTGATCGGATCAGATTTGCGACTGGATTGAGGACTTCCTTGAAGACAGAACTCAACACGTTGCACACGGGACGAAGTCGACAGATTTAATTTCAGGCATACCCAGAAAAAGTGTGACAGGACCATTACTGAAAACAGTGTACATAAATGATACAGTGAGTCTATTAACAAATGATGCGGTTGTCTGTAAGAAAGTAGCAACGTCAGAAGACTGCAACGGTTTGCAAAATTACCTATAGCATATTGAAGAATGGTGCAGTCTATGGCAGATGACCCTAAAAGTAAATAATTGTAACATATTTCGTGCACACAGGAAAAGAAGTCCACTACTGAACAACTGCACTATTGATGACAAATTGCTGGAAACGCTACCTGCCACAAAATATTTAGGACTAACTATCCATAGCGATCTTAAGCGGAATGACCACATAAAACAAATAGTAGGAAAAGCAGACCCCAGGCAGATTCATCGGAAGGAAAGATACTTCATCGACAAAAGAAGCTTTTCACAAGGCGCTTGTTTGGACGATTTTTGGTACTGTTACTCAGTATGGGGACTTGACAGGTGTGACTGATAGAAGAGATAGAGAAGGTCGTACAAAAACCGGATCATTTAGTCGGCCCGAGAGCGTTACAGACATGCTCAACAAACTACAGTGGCTGACGTTACAAAGGAGACGTTGTACATCTACTGTAGTAGAGGTTTATTACTGAAATCTCGAGAGAGTACTTTCCGGAAAGAGTCGGACAACGTATTACTTCCTCCCACATACATCTTAAGAAATTACCACGATGAAAAAGTTCGAAAAGTTGGAGCTAATACAGAGGCTTATCGACTATAATTCTTTCCACAGTCCATTCGCGAGTGGAACAAGGAAGGGGGTGGTAGTTACTGGTACTAGAAATACCATCCGCCACATATCTCCAGGTGTCTTGCTCAGTACTGATGTAGCAATCACGTATTTTTTAATGCAAATGTGCATCTGCAAGAATGTATATATTTATACATCTGTCTATTATTTTTTAGCTGCTACATCTGCATTTTGGTCGCTTCTAGCAATTTTAAAAATTTACGAATTCGATGTCTATGAAACTATCAATTTTAAAGCCAGTTAAACCAACTTCCATATTTGGCGTCCTGCCAGTTTACCAGTTTTACAGCCAGTTTGACAGTTTTCGGATTTGGCATCCTACATGGAAGCCGTTTTCGAATTTTACCTGTTTGCGATTGCAATACTAGCAATTTGAGTCACAGGACTCGGTTACTGTAATGTCTTGAGCAGCATATTACTGATGCCGGGGGAAACGTCAGAGGATAAAATACTAATAGCAATGTAACCGTTTTAAAGTAAAAGTAAATGGAGTCGGCGACAAATCGCAATATGACGGCTATACTTTGATTTGCACGTTACGCCACCTGTACTGTTCAATGTGTGTGACTGCACAAGTTCGGCAGTCAACAATTAAGGCAATGTATGTTACGTAAGCCCGTTCATCGCAGCAAGATCCTACCATATCGGATAGAAAAATTCTACTTTGCACTGCCATGAGACAAAAACCGGATAAAAAGCAATATGACGTGGTATTTAATTGTCCTGAGGCCAAAAACAGCATAAGAAGCAAAATGACATCGGTATTTATTGTCCTGGGGCCAAAAACAGCATAAAAACCAAAAAATCGTCAGTTTCAAATGGTCACGAGACCGTTTTCTGGCACAAGTAGAAATCGGAAAACAATATGTTCCTCAAAAGACCTGAGATCTTGGGGAGGAGGGGGTGGGAGGCGGCCACGTTCACAATGCAATGCGTGCCTTCAGTTCAGCTACGTTCATAACGGGAGCACTAAAGACATTTCAGAGAATCCTATATCCAGAAGTCACACGTATTAAGATGATGTGATCTGGACGGCCAGGCTGTAGGGAAATGATTTCTGATAATTGTAGCATTTCCGAAATGCCTCTGTAGCAGAAGCTTCACTGACTGTACAAAGTGCGGAGGAGTGCTATTTTGCATAAAAATGATCCTAACTACACATTCAAGCTACTGAAGTGTTGGAATGACGTTGATGCACAAAATTCCCACATAGTGTTTATCACTGACGGTACAGTAACAGTACCCGCAGGACTCCTCTCCTCGAAAAATTACAGCCCTATAATAAACAATGCCGTCAACCCACACCACACAGTCACCTTTGCGGAATATAGTGGTAGCGGTGGGGTGCGTGTGGATTTTCCATTGCCCATATTCTGAAATTCTGGGTATTGACACATCCTTGGAGATGGGAATGGGCTTCGTATGTTCACAGAATGTTCCATGGCCATTCGTTGTCCACTTCCAATTGAGTAACCAATTCCAGAGCGAACGTTTGTCTCGCTAGTAGGTCAGCAGGAAGCAACTCCTGAACGTGCAT
Source organism: Schistocerca gregaria (assembly GCF_023897955.1). NCBI lineage: Eukaryota > Metazoa > Arthropoda > Insecta > Orthoptera > Acrididae > Schistocerca > Schistocerca gregaria. The sequence goes on from NC_064923.1 coordinate 541,915,245, forward strand.
GATTTTGTATGGACAGCAATGCAGGATATTTCCTAGGATTTTACACTCCGTGCTCGCAGACATGTCCCGTGTTCGGGCAATTCCCTGAACACAGCATGTTTACGCACCACCGCACGACCCCTCCTGCAATGCTGTAGCCACATCTTTGACAGACGTCGGATCAACTGCTTTCCTGCCTGTGCCACACTGTTGTTTTTTTAATTTTGTAATAATTTTCTCCAGACTGTTAGCAAACATCGGAACCATGCCTTTTTTCATCCCCCTGAGTGTTCGAAACTTCTGCAGGGTTACTGGCGCGCAGTCACCGTACTTGTAAAAGAGAATTACCAGCAGCAACCGATCCTTCATAGAGACACTTATATGGAGCGTCTCAGAAGCATATTGTGGAACATCCGTGTGCATATTCTGACGCTTACAGCCGGCCGGAGTGTCCGTATGGTTCTAGGCGCTAGGCGCTACAGGCTGGAACAGAGCGACCGCTACGGCCGCAGGTTCGAATCCTGCCTCGGGCATGGATGTGTGTGATGTCCTTAGGTTAGTTAGGTTTAATTAGTTCTAAATTCTAGGCGACTGATGACCTCAGACGTTAAGTCGCATAGGGCTCAGGGCCATTTTTTGACGCTTACAGTGACATGTATCGGTCAAATTTTAGTTATTTTTTAATTTCTTTCCAATGATGTTTTCCCCGCACCAGTAATAAGTTGTTCAAATTTGATGTCATTCTGAGAAGCGGTTCTTTTTCTACAGCGCTTTGAAACTGAAAGTTTAATTATATAAAGAGAGAGTGAGATGAATGATTAAGAGCAGTAATGCATTGGTACATTTCTCGTCCTTACGCAAGCATTTATTCGGATTGGTATTGATTGATAGAATTGTTGGAGGTCCTGAGGGATATCGTACCAAATTCTTTCCCATTATCGCGTTATATCGTCAAGCTTACGATCTTGTTGGAAGACGTTTTCTACAATACGCCAAACGCTCTCCCTTGGCGAAAGATTCGGCGACCTTGCTGGACAATGTAGGGATTGGCAAGCATAAAGACAAGCAGTAGAGCCTCTATCCGTATGCAGGCGGGCATTATCTTACTGAACTGTAAGCCCAAAACGACTTGTCATGAAGGGCAGCAAACCAGGGCTTAGAGTATCTTCGACGTACCGCTGTGCTGTAAGGGAGCCGCGGATGACAAAAAACTGGTTTGTTCTTTGAAAAGAAATGCCACCCCCACCATACATTCTGGTTGTCGCGTCGTATGGCAAGCGGCAGTCAATTTGGTATCCCACCGCTGTCCAGGGCTTCTCCAGTCACGTCTTTACTGGTCATTTGGGCTCAGTTCGAAGAGTGAGTCATTGCTGAAGACAGTTCTACGCCAATCAATGAGATTCCAGGCCAATTCTTTCGAGTTTTGCACAGAATAAAACTACAGTGAAGGTTTCCTTTAGTTGTTGTTGTAGGACGCAGCAATTTCGTGACGCCTATCGGCTGAGGATGATAAGCCGGTCGCTCGTAACCGTTTGACATTTCGATGGCTGTCCGGACAGAGAACGAGGCATTACAAGAGTCTTGTGCTTCATGAGGATTTCTTTTCCACAGGAAGAGTAATTACATTAGGCAATGGTTCTATTCATGGGTAGTGAGTTATTATGTTTCACCTTCATTTTACATTTGTTGCTAACTGTTCTACATTAGTATTAGCATCAAGATATTAACACTTCCGCTCAGCTATTTCCTTTATTTTAACGTTATCCCCAATCTAATATCTGTATGCTATTACATTACTAATGTGTATTTATTCACTGTTTGTTGAATTTTTTGAGGCGCTACAGGAATCGAAGAGGATGGATTTACAACTGTGAACTAAAGTAAATGAATACGTGATCCAAAACTCACCATGGCGAACAACTACACACTAATATGTAACTGTGCGAACATTTCCCTGTTGCTAAGCTGCAAGTTTCATTTAACTACTCCAGTCGTCTCTTTCAAACATCCTGTTGACAACAGTCTTTTCATGTTTACAGTGAGTTCTGTGTGTTTCAAATCGAAACCAGTATTAAACACTTGTCGAGAAGAGATCCGTAACTTGACCCCAAACTTAAATTCTAGGCGAAATAAGACATTTCCGTTGTCTGTCTTAGATCGAAAGCTACTCTGACCACAAGCTTAGGTGCCAGAGGTAGAACTCAGAAGTACTGACTCCGAAGGGCATTGATAACCTCGTGTCATTTAGTAAAGTAAGGTACATATCTTTAGAAGGGGAACTATATTTCTCCATTCTGCATTTCACAGCACTCAGCCGAATAAGACGGCACACATTGTAGTAATGTGCTAGGCGCTACAGTCTGGAACCGCGCGACCGCTACGGTGGTAGGTTCGAATCATGCCTTGGGCATGGATGTGTGTGATGTCCTTAGGTTAGTTAGGTTTAAGTAGTTCTAAGTTCTAGGCGACAGATGACCTCAAATGTTGAGTCCCATAGTGCTCAGAGCCATTTTTTTTTATATAGTGATGTTCATACGTTCATATAGGTTTGATTTCCTAAGGGACCAAGCTGCTGAGGTTATCGGTCCCTAGACTTACACACTACTTAAACTAACTTATGCTAAGAACAAGACACATATCCATGCCCGAGGGAGAACTGGAACCTCCGGCGGGAGGAGCCGCGCAGTCCATGATATGGCGCCTGAGACCGTGCAGCCACTCCGCGCGGCTATATTATAGTCATTATAGAGTAATATATCTTTATTCTTACAATTAAAGAAAATGGTCACTTCAACTTTATAGGAACCGTACTTAAATAAAAATGGATCGGAACTTCCTTTTCTTTTTTTTTTTTTTTTTCATTTCTCTCTGGTCACGTAACTCAATCGAGGAAAGCGTCGACGTAATTCTTTTGCGAAATATTAGCCTACGTGACCATAAATAGGTACCTTTCTCCCAAAAGATTGTTTCTTCTATTGTACTCCTCCAAATTTCATTAGAATTTACTTACTAAATTTATTTATGTTACCACTAGATGTAATTTAAAGATGCCCTTCAATATGTTACAGATTACCAGTGCCGCGTTTTTTCTGATGTCAAGGAGTTGAAGCTGTAGCAAAATCCCGTATCTGTTCGTTGAAGTGAAAATATACTGGAGCAGTTTGTCCTGTAGCCTTGCCAGTAGCAAACTGCGAATATATCTTCCACTCTTGGAAGGACCTGGAAAAGATGAAAAGTGGTACTGGTATTGGGTAAAATATGCGAGTGCAAGTTTAAGAGACAGCAAATAACACAAATAAATGAACGTGTTTACTAACTATAGAAGAAGCCCTATAGAATGACTGTGTCATTATATGAAATGAATGGAAGTTTCATTCTGTTCTTCTTCCAAAAAAATTGATGTTACGGTTATGCAGATAGGGAGATTGCTAAAGAAATGTTGCATCTTAGTTTTGACGTGGATATTTTTTGTCCGAAACTATCAGTTTTGATCATCAGGCGGTCATTTTCCAGTTTTTGTGACCAGTAGTTATTTTCGAAGCTCGTATTTTAATTCGAGGGCGAGCTTGCATTTCAGGTTGTACCATGAACCTTAATACACAGAATGCACATACAGGGGGTGGACTTCAATGTGAAAGCACCACCAACACAACACGTTACCATACTGAATAGGTTGTAGGAAAACCGCTGACATTCAAAACAGCTGCCAACAGTCTCGGAATGCATAAATACAGGTTTTTAAAGGAAACTTACGACATTCTTCGAGGAAAATAGTGGCAGTTTTAGGTAACAATGATGGAGGTCTAAGCGATCAAGCCCCCTTATCTCCAAAGCAGACCGCAAAAGTTCAGTTTTAATATTGAGATCTAGGGACTGCGGTGGCCGAGGAAGATACGGTTATGCACCCTCGTGCTCACAAAACCAATCCAGGATGATCCGAGCTGTGCGAACAGGGGCTCTGGCGTCTTAGAACACGGAATCCCCAGTTTGGGGCAAACATTGTACCATGGGATGAATCTGATCAACCAAAATGGATACAAATCCTTGGCAGTAATACAGCCTTGCCATGGCCCATGGCCCATGGAATACCACGATATGGCTGAACAAAACATCACCGATGCCCCTTCACGTTTCACTTTTTGGACGTAAACAGGACCGGAAGTTGGAAACAGGGTGAAACAAGACACAGTAGTCTCTGTTGGTCTATCACGGTCGGGGAACATCGGATGTTAAGTACCTTTCAATGTCAATAAACTTCACCAACAACCGTATACTGTAAGAATTGCTTTCAAAATAAAATAAAATCTTACAGTATACGGCTGTTGGTGAAGTTTATTGACGTTGAAAAGATACAGTAGAGTCATCCGACAGAATGGCATTCTTTAATTTCTCCATAGTCCAGCTTTTATGGCTTCGACACCACCTTTTACCGTTACGAGCATTTTCCCAACTGATGAGAGGTCTTTGAATTCCTGCTCGCACACCAATTTCCTTCTTCTGGAACTCGCTTCGTGTTAGGTACTGACAGGCTTCGCAAGTGAAACATTCAATTCTACAGTGATTTTTATAATTGTCGTACTCTTATTCTTCGTCACAATCCTTATCAATGACCGTCTGTCAGGATCACTCAACATACACCTCCGTCCATGTTGTAACTTAACAGATGATGTTTTCTGCTTTCCCTGTATGTAGTATAAATCTACGGAAACGCCAAACACTTTGGATGCCTTCGTTGCTGCAGAGCCGTCTATGGGACCACCAACAATTTGCCTACGTCCGAATTCACTTATCTCCGACATAATGCGTTCACAACTACATAGAACTCTGTTCTGGCCACGACTGTCACTTGCAACATATTGAGGACGTTGCACAGCTGCTTTCCGTGGTCAAATACAACACAATCTGTAGGCTTAGCTGGCATTCGCATTTATGGACAAGCATGAATTTATCGTGATGTTTCCACATTTTTGTCCAATCCCTGTATTAGCTGAAGATGAGACAATCGCAAAGTAAGCCATGAGTTCTTCCGGCGTATGCTATGTTTAAGTAACTTAAGGATATGCAGTCGTAAGCCGTCCTCGAAAACCGCCGATATTTCGATAGGTAAACATCCTGTTATTTTCAAGGCAAACTGTAGTAAGTAAGCGCTGTGCAAGCGAATTAAAAACGTAGGTTCTCAGAGTGTAAGGTGTCAGGCAAATCCAACACCTTACATGAAAACCCTGACATGATAAGCAAATCCAGTAGTATGTCACATAGCTCCGAATAAATCGTGACATTAAATTAACCAAATAATACGAGTAACGAGTGAGCAAATGGAATACCACAGACTAACACAAGAATGCCTAAATGCATGTCGTACCTTCCCACCGTGAGGCAGACGCAGTTCCGAGGGGAGAAACGAGGACAGAAGCCGAGAGCAGAACCGTGTTAAGCTGGAAAAGGGAGGGGCTAGGCACCCACGCCGCGAGCCTACCTGTACAACTATACAACCCGCACGTTTTAGCGTGAGGCTTTTTCGCGTCTCTGTTACGTTGCAAACTTTAAAAACATTGCCCCACCACGAAAAGTATAACGTTTCTCATTGGATAGACAGAATTTTTGTAGGCGGAGCTTAAGGTTAACATTGAGACCCTGATTGGTCAGATGAAAACACAGCCAGATAGTTTTTTTAACTAACTTCGGTAAATTGTAGTAAGGAGAAGTTAGAGAGTGAGTTCCGAGACGGCGGGCTGGATGGCTGCTGCGCCGGCCGCTGCCGCCCTGACGCTGCTTAGACACCGACAAGGTAATGAACGCACGCGATGCCGTATTTTTGAGCGCATAAGGCTTCACTCAGAACTGCAGAAGTCTCATCTGTTACACCCCTTTTTTTCGTAAAACTAATGGTGATCGTTAATTAAAACTCATGGTGTTCACATTTGCCACTTGAAGAACAGATCTGAAACGCGATGATTTTTCTTTTATATAGTTATTGAGAAGCCTCATCAGCCACTGTAATTTACGACAAGTTAGATAAGTTATTAAAGATAATTGAGGGTCACTGTAGACCATTTTGATAGTTTTCTCTTTTGTGAAACTTAAATTAAACCTAGATTGTAGATGTGATATGGCATAGGTCATCCTTCGATCAATTGCAGAACTTGGAAAACCACTCAGGGAATATACGTTCACATTTTTGTTGAACGCAGTTGGTTTTTACCATCCTGTATTGAAACATTTCCTTTTATCTATATTTCAATTTATAAACGATGTTTTGTGAGTAGAATAAAATTTCCAATGGTAAACTTAACTGCTTTTTCGACGTTATTTTACCAGCTAACTAAAAATAGGAAAGCCTTGAACCCTTTCCACTATATTTAGTTAGAATTAAGATTCTTTTATAGGGAGTGCAGTGGAGCTGACGCTGAGATCATTTAGTAATTGGTTATATCATCGCTAGTTTCACTGAACTCTTCTGAGTCCTATATGTCATGTGTGGTCTGGCGTCTCCTTACCAGCAACAGGTCCCAGGTTCAAACTAGTTCCCTAAAAAACACGCTCAGAGCCTTGTTGCGCGAAAGTGGTTGGGAGACACGATATAGTACAATCAGACACCACCATGAATGTTTAGAAGAGCAATTCCGGAAAGATAACACACGCACACACACGCACACACACACACACACACACACACACACACACACACACACACACACACACTGTAAACAATAGCGCCATCACACAACCAAAGATGATGAACGTCAGAAGTTTTCGATAGTGAAAATTAATAACCACGAGTGAGGCAGCATTAACTATGTCCCTGTTCTTTGACAAGGGAGAGAATAGATTACACGCAGAATTCAAACAAAAACCTCCATCTCCATTTATAAGGTTACTTGGTAATTTAATTTCAACTGCTTCCTTAATGTCACTATTCCAATAGCGGCAAGTGCATCTCAGAATCCCATTGTTACACTTCATCGGATGACCGGTGCCAAGGCAATGTTCCTCAGCGGCGTATTTGCTGGCTGTTCTAAGCATGTGTGCCGCTTTGTGCTCAGTACACCGGCACTCCACAGTCCTGATAACCTGACCAAATGCATGGAATACGAAATACACCGGCCTTGTGCAAACGGAGATAATCCTTTTAGGAAGCAAGCGGACCGTAATCTTAGATGGTGGCCTAAAAACGTATTACACTTCATATTGCAGAAAAATGTGACCAATCCTGTTGAAAATGCTCCCTTTATATGGAACAAATGGCACAGACTTTGGTGCACCTCGCTATTATCATCATTAACCCCGTGCACGGTTGGTCGATAGCGCAACGCAAATGTGATCTGTCTTTCATTGTAACCACTGTACGTCCGCAGCTCGTGGTCTTGCGGTAGCGTTCTCGCTTCTTGCGCTCGGGGTCCCGGGTTCCATTCCCGGCGGGGCCAGGGATTTTCTCTGCCTCGTGATGACTGGGTGTTGTGTGTCTTTCATCATCATTTCATCCCCATCGACACGCAAGTCGCCGAGGTGGCGTCAACTCGAAAGACTTGCGCCAGGCGAACGGTCTACCCGACGGGAGGCCCTAGCCACACGGCATTTCCATTACCACTGCAACAAAGGCTCACCTCAAGATGGGCTAATTCAGCTGACGAACTCTCAGGGTCCGAGATGATGTGGCCCCTCTGGACTAGGGTACGAAGTACCCCTCCGAGCTGAGCCGGGTGGTGGCAACTATTAGTCTGCAGATACGAGTCAGTGTGAGTTGCCTTATTACAAACGACTTGTGCCGAATTACCATCAACGTTTGTCCTGACCAAAACATCAAGGAAGGAAAGGCACTGAATTAATAGGTGTTCTAAAACGTCGTTCAAATTCTCAATGCCATGGGGCCAAACAACAAAAGTATCGTCTGTATATCTGAAACAATACGCAGTATTCAAAGACGCTGACTCCCATTGCCAGTAATAGGTGTCAACGGGTTTCGCATCGCCAATCCATCTGTCTGCTCGTAGTATTGTCCATTGAATTAAGAATAAGTGGTTGTCAATACAAGCTGAAATAGTTTCGTTAATTAAACACCAGTTCTAATCTTAATTAACCGTGACGAACAGACAGAAGAACTCGAGTAAATAAATTTATTAGAATATCGTTGTCATTCATTCGCGTTCCCTCTAATCGACACAAGAAATCTGCCAAGTTGTTAATGTGATGCTCAAGCCGACCTACTAGGGGCCTCGACAGAGAAGTAAGGTGTTTTGCTACACGATGTCGGAGCACCAATGAGAATCATAATCGGCCTAAGAGGAACCATTACCTGCAGATCTCCGAAAGGCTATATATTCTAGGCGGAACAGCACAATAAGAATTAAGGCTCTTGATAATCTCCTATGACGCAGAACTTTTCTTCAGGAGGCTGTTAGTCTTTCTCTTAACACATTTTGAGGGTTAGCGCCGATCCTACGACACGCTAGATCAGACAGTAAACACAGCTTCTTTTGAACGTACTCCTACTTGTCGAAGACAATTGTGGCACTACCCTTGTTCGTGGGTAAAATAACATCCGGATAAACTCCAAGTAAACTTAAAGCAACCCTCTCTGCTGATGTTATATTGCTCTCAGGTGAACAAATCCCAGTCAACATGGGACATGCCTCCCTCGTCCGCAGCTCGTGGTCGTGGGGTAGCGTTCTCGCTTCCCGCGCCCGGGCTCCCGGGTTCGATTCCCGGCGGGGTCAGGGATTTTCTCTGCCTCGTGATGACTGGGAGTTGTGTGATGTCCTTAGGTAAGTTAGGTTTAAGTAGCTCTAAGTTCTAGGGGACTGATGACCATAGATGTTAAGTCCCTTAGTGCTCAGAGCCATTTGAACCATGCCTCCCTCCTAGCCTCCTCTGCGACATCAGGAGGTAGTTTAAAAACAGCCTGTGGAACAGAACTAATAAAACTAACCACTGTCAAACACTTAGACGTCTGCTGGATATTCTCAAAAATCGTTCATATGGCTCTGAGCACTATGGGACTTAACATCTGAGGTCATCAGTCCCTTAGAACTACTACTTAAACCTAACTAACCTAAGGACATCACAAACATCCAAGCCCAAGGCAGGATTCGAACCTGCTACCGTAGCGGTCGCGCGGTTCCAGACTGAAGTGCCTAGAACGGCTCGGCCACTACGGCCGGCTGGGTATTCTCCCAACGTCTGCCAAAGGTGTGCAGCATATTAATTCTCGTGCCGCCAGTCACATCAAGCAACGCGCTGGCTTAGCTCTTGTTCTCCAAAGGATCTATTGCACTCATCGACAGTTAGATTTTGTTTCCAACGACTTGTTTCGGTTTAATTTAATGCTTGCTTCATGAAATTCGGCTTTTTCTTCGATTGCCTGGCCGACGCTTCATTGTCGCGGTCTGAATGGGAATTGAAATATGTAACTGCTCGGCATTTGGCGGAGTTTGAAACTTTCTGTGGCTCTGAATCTAATGTCAGAGACGTTCAATAAGTAATGCAACATATTTTTTTCTCGGCCAGTTTTGATTGAAAAGAAAAGTGGAATTTGTTTTGGGACATCGTGGAATATTCCCCGCTTGAGCACTTACAGTTGCATGAAGGTCCGATAGGTGGCGGCGCTGTAAGTATCCTTCAAAATGGCGTCTGTAACGGAGGAGCGTTCTAAGCAGAGAGCTGTCATTGAGTTTCTCTTGGCAAATAAAAAAAAAGTCCAGTTCATCGCAGATATTTATAGACGCTTGCATGTTGTCTATGGAGATCTGGCAGTGAGCAAAAGCATGGTGAGTCGTTGGGCGAGGGTGTGTCATCACTGCAACAGTGTCGTGCAAACCCGTCCTATCTCCCACTTCCGGCCACCCTTACACAGTTGTGACTCCTGGAATGTTGGAACGTGCGGACACTCTCATCGAGATGATCGACGGACCACAATCAAACACCTCGCTGTTGCACTGGAAATCTCTGTTGGTAGTGCTGACACATTTGTCCACCAGTGTGTTCCCGTTCCGTTCCACGGCTCCTAACGGAAGACCATAAAGAGCGGCGAAGGACGATGTGTGCGGATTGTTTGCCCGTTACGAGGCTAATCGTAACAATTTCTTGTTGAACATCGTCACAGGCGATAAAAAATGGATCGATCACTTCCAAATGGAGACAAAAGGGCACTCCGTGGGGTGGCGCCACAGTACCTCTCCTCCGAAGAAAAATTTCAAAGCCGCATCCTCGGTCGGTAAAGCCATGACGGCGGTCTTCTGGGACTTTGAAGGAGTTGTTCTGTTTGATGTTCTACCTTATGATGCAACGATCAGCTGTGGAGTGTGTTGTGCTAAGCTCAGGAAATTGAAGAAACGGCTTCAGAATGTAAGCCACCACAAAAAAGCAAACCAACTCTGCCATTTCCCTGACAAAGCAAAGCCTCACACAAGTCTCGCACCCGAGAGGAGCTCACAAAACTTCATTCGACTGTTCTTCCTCAGTCACCCTACATCTCAAATCTCGCACCTTCCTACTTCCATCTGTTTGGCCCAATGAAGAATGCATTCCGCGAGAAGCAGTGTGAGGATGTTGGCGAGATTGATGATGCAGCTAGACGTTGGCTCCGATGTTGACCAGTAGACTGGTACCATAAGGGCCTGCATGTCTCCGAGTAAGTTGGCATAAGGCCGTCGCGTTGAACAGAGATTATGTTGAAAAAAAGGATTTTTGTGGCTACAAGAGTGGAGAATAACGTGATGCATTGGACTCCAGAATAAAACCAATCATTTTTCAGAAAAAAAGTGTTACTCATTGAATGCCCCTCGTTCTATAACTCAACGTTCTGTGATAAATCTCATGGAGTAAGCTGTTGCCGACACAGCTTTATCTCTACTAGGGAAAGGTTTAAAGTATGCATCGAAGCCCAAGCATTTACCAGCGGTTGATTTTTATTAATTCTTTTGATAGGGCTGTTTTTTTAAGCTACCTCCTAATTTAACCAGTATGAAACTCCGCTCTAGTTGCTATTGAGAACTTTACTGAGGCCATTATTGGTTTCGACCTTTATATTATGCCTTCTCCAAGTGCTTCTGAAAACTGCCATAAATTTGATCTGTAAACATTCAGTAAAACAGAAAATGAAAAAGAAGAAAGTTTACATACGTTTTATTATTATTATTATTATTATTATTACTACTAAGAAGAGACAGAGCATAAAATTAAATTATACTGTAGAGAAACAACCTAAAAATTATAAAAGTGCAAGGTGGATTTAAAATGTTACGTGCCCAGTGATATCATGACTGATATAAGTATTAATTAATACTTATTCTATTGTATAGCCTTTATAATCTTGACACGCCTATGTTGCAAGATAGACTTTAAATGTTGCGAACACACTGATATCGTGAGAAACGAAATTATAATGTAACGAACGGTATAGTTTTTACAATGTTTTCACGCTCATGTTTCTCACTATATCATTGGGAACCTAACATTTTAAATTCCCTTTCCATGAAACCAGTCTCTAGACTGAAGACCACAGCAACAACACATTGCACTCTTATCATTTTAACGTTGGTCCTTTACACCATAATGTTTTGCAATATAGCTGTACTTAAATTGTGCATAAATAAGCCTTAGTTTTCTTCATCTTTTCTTATATGAAATATTTGTATATTTGTCAGAGTTATGTCAGTTTTCAGAACTACTTGAAAATGACCTAATATAAAAGCATAAACTGGTAGCGGACTCAATCAAATTCTCAACAATATCTGCAGCAGTTTTTCATTAACTACGAGATATGCCGAATCTATTGACAAACTGATTTGTGATACGTATTCCAAGTTGTAACTATCGAAAATTATAGTTTTTCGTCAAACATAAATATATGTAAGGCGAAGAAGGGCCAATGGTGAAAAAGACAACGGTAGTCTATGACTTCTCACTGTCTTTTTTTTCTGAAACCTGCACGGTAATCACAAGATATGTTATTGTGGGTAAATGAAATAATAATCTATGAGAAGAAATAGATAGGTATGTGAAGCATGGAAGTTTGGGATGGTCTGGGAGCATGCTCGGCAGCCTAACTGGTAAGGCGACTGCTCGCGATAAGTGAGGATCGAGTCATGGTCTGTCACAAATTTTCATATTTTGTTTCACGCGGTAGGTCTGAACCCCTTACAGTTCAGTTGAATTTCAGGAATACATTTCAATTTTTGAGACTGTAGTTTGCCATCAAACGTAAATATACGCAAGGCGAAGACAAGCCTGTGGCCCAAGTGACAACGATAGTGAATGACTTCTCGTCATCTCTGTTCTAAAACCTGCAAGGCATCAAGAGACGTGCGAATGTGGCCAAATGAATTAATAACCTATGAGAAATAAGAGATTGTTGCGCGACGTATGAAATTTTGGCTCGGTGTGAGAAACGTGCTGGGTTAGACTCACTGGTACCTGCGGGAAAGGTAGATCATCTATCTTCCCCTGCCCCTCTCCCCGCCCCACCGTAGCTCTCAGGGAAAGTAAAAAATATAGTGTAGCCTTTTGTTTTTCTTTGAGGAAAATGATTAATAAGTCGATATTACCCAGGTTTTAAAAGGGACGGAAGTAGAACTTTTTATGGCTACTTACAAGCTGCCATTCGTCTTCTAAAATATTAAAAATATTCCCTGCCTCCAGTTTCAGCCCTCCCCCCCCCCTCCCTACAAACTATCGTATGGGCGCCCTTGGTCACAAGTGTAGCATGCTGTCAATATTTATTCGACAGTGGCGATTTCATTGTGTCCACTATCACTGGGTGGAGTATTTATCACGGCGTGAAGCGTATCGCATGCATCATCCCAGCCTCAGCTCTGTCCCGTGTGAAGAGACCCACAGGCTTAAACTGCATCCCTCTGCAACATAAGTAGGTCACCTAAGTGTTATAGAACTTCAGAGATGTCTTCGTAAGTCAAGCAATGTTTTAAACTTGAGTATGATCAGAAAGTTCACACCATCTTGGATGATACACTCCACTTGGTGCAGCCCACTCTACAAGTGCCAGCAGTTCATGAATGGAAAACATTTATATAGCCTATCATTAACATAGTTAATGGCGAGAGAAGTGCAGTAGCTTTCTGATCATTCATTAATCCACCACCATGTAACTACAATACAATAACATGGCTTGAGGTGTCACTGTTACCAATCGAGTTCCATTCCTAACAACGATAAATAGGTTACTGACATCATCACACTTACATATTAAACACTTTTCAGCCATTGCTTAAAGGAACTTATTTTACACCAAAGTTCAATTAACACTTGTAAGAAATACTCTTTTAAAAAACTGAAAATAAGTCTACTATATAAATACAAGCTCAGTGAAGTTATTTTTACTACTCACTTAAGAGAAATGGATAGTTTAATGCTGGGGAGGTATGGTCCGTCTGTAAACTGAAAATGTAGCTTCGCTCCTAGTAAAGGAAGCTACCTTTCGTGCACGAACCCTACTGCCGCCGTACGGGATGGATAAGAATCAGTTGGCCCTCTGGCAGTGTACAACAGCGTGCAGAAATCTGCGTAGGTTCAGTCCATATGTGTTGTTGTGTTGGTGTAATTTGTAATTCACATCTGATTCCATGGAGCATAAGGCATTTTGTGAAATAACTCCCAAACATCCACCTTGGCATGACTACGCACTACATCGCTAGTGCTTCATAAGACGCGCTGTGTCGGTACAATTTCTTTGAACATCCTATAGTTCCTTCTTGTGCCGTAGTGCACTACAGAGTGTGATGAGTCACCCACTCCATCTCGAGGCCCCCAAGGAAGTCAGACCGCGGCGTGTGCGTCACAGCACGTGACGCTACAGGTCTTACGAATGCCAGCAACCAACTCTGGCAAGGAGCGAGTAACTATTTCGCGAAGTTTAATAATTTTTAATTGCGCGTTTAAATGCATACGAGCTCTCAATAGTACACGGCAGAGTTAAGACTTATAATGGATACCTTCGCGAAACACGACGCGCAAGCCGACTAGTGTCAAGTCACAAGTTCTTTTCGGAACTCGTATTTCTCGTGAGCCCCGCCTGACCTTCGGCTTTCACACATATGAAGGGAGAAGTGGATGAACACAATTCCACACGTATGAATGAGGGAAGTCCATAACTATAATTAGAGGCCTGACTACCCTCACCTCCTACCCTACACACTCCTCCCCCCCCCCCCCCCTTCACCCTGTTGCACCCCCAGAACACGATTTATCCCTTAATACGGCTCTACTTCACTTAGCCGTGATACATATATTTAGTGTTTCAAAATCTTAAAAATGACTGCGAAACAGCAGCTATGTAAATCTGATGGGACTGAAAAATCAGCCAACCAGTTGCAAAACAATGGTTTATTAGCCCTCCACCTAGGTTTCGATATTTTTAAAAATATCTTCTTCAGAAGGAGTGAGCCTTGGTTCAAATGGCTCTGAGCACTATGGGACTCAACTGCTGTGGTCATCAGTCCCCTAGAACTTAGAACTACTTAAACCTAACTAACCTAAGGACATCACACACATCCATGCCCGAGGCAGGATTCGAACCTGCGACCGTAGCAGTCGCACGGGAAGTAAGCCTTCTTACATCACATGATGGTACATTAGATAAATCCGACCGGCTGTTGTTATGTGTAAAATCGACAAAAGAAGAATTATCCCTAGCTATGACTTTAAATAGCAGCCAGACTACATATGTCGTACTTCTGAATAAATGCTCACTAGTGTTTGGGTATGTACAAGTAAGCATTCATACAGAAGTACGACGTATGTAGTCTACTCAAATAGCTCTGAGCACTATAATACTTAACATCTAAGTCACCAGTCCCCTAAAACTTAAAACTACTTAAACCTAACCAACCTAATGTCATCACACACATCCATGCCAGACACAGGATTGGAACCTGCGACCGTAGTGGTCACAAGGTCACAGACAGAAGCACCTAGAACTGCTCCGCCACACCGGCCAGTTACATCAGAGTGTGTCTCCAATCGACCCATGGGCATCTGAGAGACTGTTCTGTTGCTGGTACCTTGTCTCGCTGTTTCGCAGGGTCAGCATGGAAATTGCCCTTCCTGCAACCACCCTGATACCATGGGATGGAATTAGTGTACCCCAACTATCTGCGTCTAGTGGAATTCATGGAATAGAGCGAACGTGTTCAGATGTCTGACGCAGAACGTGGGGACCAGAACGGTATTCACGAAGCAGGATGTGGAAAACCGCCCAAAAACCACATTCAGGCAGCCGACACACCGGCCGACGTCGGTAATCCGCCGGGCTGATGCGATCCAGGGCCGGCGCGCCTACTTGAGTCCAGGAAGCAGCGCATTAGCGCTCTCGAATAACCTGGTAGGTCCACGGGTGTCTTGGAGACAACAGTTAAGAATTCTTCCCATGCCGAATGCATAGCACTTTCCCGCCACTGCATCCAGCACACAGGTGCCGTAGTAGAAAGGTCGTATAATACGGTAAAACACGAGACATGATTGATCCAATTAAATGGTTCAAATGGCTGTAACCACTATGGGACTTGACATCTGAGGTCATCAGTCCCCTAGACTTAGAACTATTTAAACCTAACTAACCTAAGGACATCACATACATCCATGCCCGAGGCAGGATTCGAGCCTGCGACCATAACAGCAGCACGGTTCCGGACTGAAGCGCCTTGAACCTGCTATCTAGAGCCATGGCTTCGAAAAATTCTTGTTTCGTCAGTTTTATGTATGACAAGAGCCTCTCGGCTTCATCTAACCTAATGCACCATCATGTGATGTAACAAGGTCCATTCCTTCTACAGAAAATATTTTTAAAATATCAAAACGTAGATCATGGGCTAAAGAACCTTTGTTTGGCAAATGGTTGGCTAATTTTTCAAACTCTTCATATTTCATATTAATTGTTAATCGACTTTATTTATAGACAAGCATTATTTTTATACGGCTAAAACAATTATTAATCTATGATTTTACCATCCATGGTAACGCACAAAACCTTTAGTTCTAGAAAAAATGAATGAGATCTTCTGTGTGGGAAATTTAATGTAATTTAATTTTGTACTAGAAAGTATTTTCGCTACGAGCCGCGATTTTTGAGTTATTCGAGAAAACACTCAAAAGTTTATTTTTAAACGGCCGTACACGCTAAGACCTAATCCAAATGGTCAGGCTTTTTAGTGTGTTGTTCATTACAATCCCTCCTAGCGACTACACGATTTTTCCCCCAAATGTTTCTCCGTTGACTCGACCAGTAGTACTTTTGTATATAATTGTGTTAAATAATTTACTATTTCTCTACAGCTGCTCTAGTGGTACAGTCTTTGATTAGTAATCAGAACATACTCTGTCCTGGGTCAGGACCTCACTGATGGTCACATTTTGAATAAAAATCATTAGCAATGGCCACCGAAACTTGCGGCATAGGATAATCACCCTCATTCTGTCAACGGCTTTGTCAAAAGAGGGGGACAGAGAGGTTCGGGACACTTTCTTGCCCTTGGAGTGGGAAAACTACCCTTACAAGGCGGAAGGGTCAGCAATGATCAACGGCATAAGGATGCAGAAGACAACGGAAACCACTGCATTAAAGACACCTCATGTGTATCTGTAACACATGCGGCCTGTAATTGAGAAAGTGTCGTTATGATCTCTCTATTGGGTAAGGATTCCGAATTAATCCCCATTCGGATCTCCGGGAAGGGACTGTCAGGGGGGAGGTGACCACAAGAAGAACGTTTTGCGGATCTGGGAGCAGGATGTCAGAAGTTCGTAAGTGGTACGGAATCTAGGAAATCTGAATAGGGGAATGTTAAGATTCAGTCTACATATACAGGGGATCAGTGAAGTGAAATGGAAAGGAGACAAAGATTTCTGGCCTGATGAATGTTGGGTAATATCAACAATGGTATAACGGGAGTAGCAATCGTTATGAATAGGAAGGTAGGACAAAGAGTAACTGCGTGAACAGTTCAGTGATAAGGTTTTTTCATCTGAATGTACAGCAAATCAACATCGAACACAATAGTTCAGGTGGACATGCCAACGTCGCAAGTAGATAATGATGGGAGAGAGAATAAATGATGATAACGAACAGGTAATTCATTACGTAAAAGGAACTAAAAATCTAACAGTCTTGGGGGATTAAAATGCTCTTTAAGGGGAAAGAGGAGAGGAGGGTTACGGGAGGATATCGGCTTGGTTGTGGTAATGAAAGACGAGAAAGACTAATTGAATCCTGAAAAAAATTTCAACTAACGATAGCGAACACTCTATTCAAGAATAACAAGAGGAAGAGATATACTTGAGAAAAGCCAGGAAGTACGCGAAAATTCCAGTTAGATTACATCATGGTGAGGTAGAGATTCCGAACTCAGATATTGGATTGTAGGGCGTACCCAGAGCAGATGTAGACCCAGCTCACAATTTAGACAGGAAGAATCAATGCACAAAAAAGTGGGATACGGAAGTACGAAGGGATGAAGAGGTTGGTTGGTTGGTTCATTTGATGGTCCCATCGGATTATGGAAAGAAGTCGCCGGTACCCTTTGAAAGGAAACACCCTGGCACTTGCCTAAAGCGATTTAGGGAAATCACGGAAAACCTAAATCAGGATGGATGGACGCGGGTTTGAACCGTGGTCCTCCCGAATGCTAATTCAGCGTGCTAACTATAGCGCCACGTCGCTCCATTGGAGTGAAGAGATACGCTTGAAGTTATCTGAGGGCATTAATAATGCGATAATTAATACCTTAGTAGTAATTTCAGCTGAAGAGGAATGGAGATCTCTAAAAAGCACAAGCACAGATGTTTGACAGAGAAACATAGGAGAAAGGAAGGTAACTGAGAATAAGCAGAACAAATACTTCCGTTGATCGATGGAAGAAGGAAGTATAAAAATGTTCAAAGCACTGCATGAATACAGATATACAAGTCACTTAGGAATGAAATAAAAGAATAAATAGGGAAGATAAGGCAAAGTGGCTGCATAAAATGTGTGAATAAATCGGAACAGAAATGATTGTCAAAAGGACTGACTTAGCACAGTGGGAAGCACGTAGTGGGAAGAGTATATTGAGGGCCTCTATGAGGGGTGACGGACTTAGCTGATAATGGACAAAAGACGAAACAGCAGTTGGCAGGACGGAAATAGGGGATCCAGTATTAGAACCAGAATTTAAAAGAGCCTCGGAAGACAAATTCAAAACCGCGCGGGATTAGCTGAGCGGTCTAAGGCGCTGCAGTCATGTACTGTGCGGCTGCTCCCAGCGGAGGTTCGAGTCCTCCCTCGGGCATGGGGGTGTGTGTTTGTCCTTAGTATAATTTAGGTTAAGTAGTGTGTAACAATAGGCACTGATAACCTTAGCAGTTAAGTCACATAAGATTTCACACAAATTTTGAACAACTTCAAATAAAGCAGAAGGGATAGATAACACTCCATCAGAATTTGTAAAACATTGGGGAAGTGGAAACAAACCACCAATTCACGTTGGTGTGTAGAATGTATGAGACTTTCGGAAAAATATCCACACAATTCCCGAGACTGCAAGAGCTGACAAATGCGGTAATTGTCGTACAGTCATCTTAACAGCACACGCACACATAATAACGTATGGGACAATGGAAAGGAAAATTGAGTACCTGTTAGATGGCGATCAGTTTGGCTTTAGGAAAGCGATTAAGGCTTCAGAGAGGCAGCTCTGACGTAGCGGTTGATGTGGAAGCAGGACCGAAGAAAAATCAAAACACATTCGTATGATCTTTCGACCTGGAAAAAGCGTTCGACAATGTCAAATGGTGCAAGGTGTTCGATAGCCTGAGAAATTCATGGGTACCCTCTTGGGAAAGACTAGTAATATGAGTATACAAAACGTACAATAACCAACAGTGAACAGGACGAGTTCGTTAATGACATGAGAGTGGAAGAGCATGAACGAAGTGCTTGGATCAAAAACGGTGTTGTAGTCTTTCCCTGGTATGACTCATTCTGTACATTGAAGATGCAACGACGGAAATAAAAGAACAGTTCAAGAGTGCGATTGGTGAAAGGACAGTTGTTATAAGATTAACTGATGACATTGGTGTCCTCAGTGAATGTGGAGAAAATTTACAGAAACTGTTGAATGGAATGTACATTATCATGAACACAGGATATGGACAGAAAGTAAACGAAAGAAAAATGTAAATAATGAGAAGTATCAGAAATGAGAACAGCGAGAAACTTGACATCAGAACTGGCGCTCACGAAGTAGAGGAAGTTAAGGAATTATGCTACATAGCCAGCAAAATAATCCATGACACATGGACGAAGGGATCATAAAAGGCAGACTATTGCTGCTAAAAAAGGACATTCCTGGACAAGAGTAGTCGTCTAATGTCAAACATAGACCTTCATTTTAGGAAGAAATTTGTGAGAATTTCTGGAGCACAGCATTGTGTGGTAATAAAATATGGACTGTGGAAAAACTGGGAGAAAAGAGAATCGAAGCATTTGGATGTGGTGAGTAGTAGAGCAAACTATGTATGGTCCAACTCTCACTGTTGCCTATTTTATTCAAGATGGCGTATTCAAGATGGCAGAGACAGATATGTCAATGTCGCAATGACGTCATGGTGGGAAGTTCAAATGTTGGCAGGAAAATGCAACACACACACAAACAACTTGTAAACTGTCAAAAAATAATACATGTGTAACGCTATTGAAACACTCTCACAACGCTTAAACAACCAAAAATAATGCAGAGCACTAACACTCAGTGCACGTAAAAACGTAACATATCTGCGAACTGTTCCAATGCGAGCACGCAATTTTCAGGGCCAGCCAGACACAAGACAGCACTGTGACGCCGCTGGCGACGGTAGATGAAAGTCGCGTTTACAGTTAGAGTTCTTTGAGTGTCATACTGATGTCACATATCTATTTCATAAGCGCCAAGTCAGACTCAGGACCGCGTGCGCATGTTCACCATTGCTGGCGCGAACCCTCACTCTACCTGTAGTCCGCCGAAGACCTAACTGCCGAGCAATTCACCTTCACACCTCGCAGATACTACAGAAATCAGTTTCATTGCTTCCCAGAATGGCACAGGCTCCATTGTTCCTAGCGATCCTAACGGGACATGCTAACTGTGTCTAGCGGTACACGCGTTCTTGTCCTCCCAGGGAAGCCGATGCATTACCATGAAATGTTCGCGCACCGACCAGGACCTGTTTACGAAAATAGCCCAGAATAACACCGACTGCATTCTTCCAGACGGTCCTAAAGAGACATCACGTGTTCCATACATGGAAATCGTGACGTCCTGGTGTCAACATACATCTCAGAAGCTGGCTGGAGTGACCGAGTGGTTCTAGGCGCTTTAGTCTGTAACCGCGCAACTGCTACTGTCGCAGTTTCGAATCCTGCCTTGGGCATGGATGTGTGTGATGACCTTAGGTCAGTTAGGTTTAAGTAGTTCTAAGTTCTAGGGGTCTGATGATCTCAGAAGTTAAGTCCCATAGTGCTCAGAGCCATTTGAACCATTTTTTTACATCTCAGAAACATTAAATGTTCTCACCGCTAAAAGGCTTCATCATGTCTATTCACACTCGCGAAAACACTGTTAATCATAAAAAGCATTCTTGTTGCTTGGAAAGAGAGCACTGTAGTTTAGGCACAGGCGGGGGGGGGGGGGGGGGGGGGGGGAAATCAGAACAATTACACAAACAGTATTCGAAGCACTGTCCTACAAAATTAAACCCTGAAATATGGCCTACAGATCATCAAATACGGAAAAACTCTTACTCAATTACACCGCTCTGCCAGTGAGGGCGGCAGCTTGAATATTAGAGCGTGAAACCGATCTTCAAACTGGCAATTTATATCACCGCGTGCCGTATCGATGTAGTAAACATACATTTCGTATCCTGCACCACACAATATCGTCCCTTTTACATCATTTGTATAGCTATCGATCGCCAGACACTCGTACATATACCGCGAAGACAGACAGCACTTGTATACTCCTCGCAGCACTAGATATTTTCCCAAAACTGACAGCCACAAGTCATCCACTCCCCACACATGACCAGTTTACCCTCAGTGGATCGGAGGCACTCTCAGAATTTTACAAATTCAGAGTCGGATCCCCTCGGCACAATCGCATTACTGTTTCTGGACCCAACCTGCTTGCTTGTTTGCTTTTCTACTCACATGCCCTGATTCTGGGATTAGAAGAACACATGTATTTTCACATGTTTTGCCATAATATTATAACATTTACGCGATACTTCTCGATCAAGCACACAGCAGTATCCTACCAATCGCTCGCGCAACATAATTCGTAGATATAGACTGAAGATTATTTCTCTACAAACCTGAAACTTAAGCGTGGTGGAGCGTGATATAAACCACTGAGTAACTAGAAACATATCCCATCTGTGAAGACCTTTACGTGAGAACTCGGAAAAAATAGTGGAAATTGATAGTTTCACTCGCGAACACCCTATAATTGACAAAGTGAACTAAGGTGTTTCTCATGTCTAGAGAACCAGCAAACATGTCTTCCAGCCGTCTTTCACCTCCTAGATTCACACACCACAACAGATGTTCCCTCATCTAAATAAAGGTGCGAAATGTGCAGAAGCAGTCAACCGAACAATTTACCATTAGCTGGAAACGTGAATCATTCCCTCCACCGGTCACCGGCGCTGCAAGCAAAGCATGCATAGAATCGTCCTAGACAAAAATCGGTCTTATATGTTTTATCCCTATACTCAATTGGACGACGTTCGACAATGAGCGAAGCATCGGAAATACACCCTGCTGAGTGCTGTAGCTCTGGAAATATAAATATCTGTACCATTCTTATGACTTGACATACTCTTCCCTTTGCTACACAGTATTCCACGTCTAATCTATACCTACATAGTCATTTCCTTTGCACATGTCGAAACGCATACACATACTTTATAAGCCTTATGCTCATGTTGAACCTATCGCGCGCTCCCTACTACTAAGTGTAATACTTGGCCAATAACTTATTGCTGGCGATAGGGAATAATACTGACCAAAAATCAGTGGTGGGTGGACAAGTGTCTTACGTTTTTTCTCAGTGGTACCACTGTGTCTTAGACAGAGAGGGGTAATCGTCTTAAAAACCGCCAGATGTTATAAAACACAACCATATTACCATCACAAGCGGTCTTGGTTCTACAGGTGCATACAAGTATCCATGTTAAAAGCTATAATGTCTTTATAAATCTAAGTATTGCTGTGGTGTCACCACCAGAGACCACACTTGCTATGTGGTAGTCTTTAAATAGGCCGCGGTCTGTTAGTATACGTAGGACCCGCGTGTCGCCACTGTCAGTGATTGCAGACCGAGCGCTGCCACACGGCAGGTCTAGACAGATTCCCTAGCTCGCCCCAGTTGTACAGCCGAGTTTGCTAGCGATGGTTCACTGTCTACATAGGCTCTCATTGCCAAGACGACAGTTTAGCATAGCCTTCAGCTACGTCATTTGCTACGGCCTAGCAAGGCGCCACATTCAGTTACTATTGAGATTGATATTGTGAATCATGTACCTTCATCATGAATGGATTAAAGTTAAGTATAAAACTAATTACGTCCGCTTTCTGAATTCTCATTCCTTGTCATGTTCCAGACCTCACGTCAGTATAGTTCTTCCCTCCTCACGCCAGCCTGCGTGAGCTAACACGAGCGCATTTCGGCCTCCTCTAGTACCACAGTGTTGGCTCTTCAGCCAACACAACAATGGCACTACCTCTGAATGAAGCGGTGTTTTCTAGACAAATACCGTGATCACTGGAGGGTATGGTATCAGACCAACAGTGCGGTTATACGTCACCGACGGTGCAACCTCATAATAAAATTACCGAATTTTGAAAGTTATTTGGCTAAAGAGTGTGGTGTGAAACTGGTATTTGCAACTCACTCACGCTGCCGCCGCTAGATATTTCTCCATTATTTGTAACGCATTCAGTCTCAATGCCACGTCAGAGGATCAGTAACAGTAGTAGATGGTGTACTGATTAAGGTCGTAAAAAACGTACACTAGGTTTTCATATCTCTAATGCTACTCTTTCGGTAGAAATGATGTCTCATTTGGAATCAAGTCTTTCCATTCAACCACATACCTGTAGCAATTTCTTCAATGATTACAGCCACTAATTAATCAGGACAGGACATTGTCTTGACCATTCGGTAGAAATAGGAACTGGGAGGGCAAAGATTTTGCTACTGCACTGAGGTGCGTCCCCAAACTATATACAATTATTACAGATTCGCGTCCCTCAGGGCCCATTCAAGTCTATCACTCCAACATGCTACCTTCGTTATTCTGTATCATCCAACAGAGAAAAATTACGAACTATTAAAGCTCCACTAACTACATTCACTAGAGAACTCAATAAGAATTTTACTGCATGTCTCTCCTCCCATAAACTGAAAACAAGTATCGTCTGTGTGCCGGCATCAAACACATGTGACGATCCTATTAAATATACAGCTATTGATCCATTGCACGGACCAGTGTAAATGTGTATCGCCTGTACTCTAGGAGGATGACCATAGTGCGAACCAGTTTATCAATTTTAGAGTAATTTCAACAACGACCAGTGATGTGACAGCACGTTTCCCAACTTCAGTATCATAGCTAAACAGCCCCATCTATACTTTGCGAGTATCATTGCGAATGTACATGGATGACTGTGCAGTATGTCCAATCATTGTTAATATACACTCCTGGAAATTGAAATAAGAACACCGTGAATTCATTGTCCCAGGAAGGGGAAACTTTATTGACACATTCCTGGGGTCAGATACATCATATGATCACACTGACAGAACCACAGGCACATAGACACAGGCCACAGAGCATGCACAATGTCGGCACTAGTACAGTGTATATCCACCTTTCGCAGCAATGCAGGCTGCTATTCTCCCATGGAGACGATCGTAGAGATGCTGGATGTAGTCCTGTGGAACGGCTTGTCATGCCGTTTCCACCTGGCGCCTCAGTTGGACCAGCGTTCGTGCTGGACGTGAAGACCGCGTGAGACGACGCTTCATCCAGTCCCAAACATGCTCAAGGGGGGACAGATCCGGAGATCTTGTTGGCCAGGGTAGTTGACTTACACCTTCTAGAGCGTGTTGGGTGGCACGGGATACATGCGGACGTGCATTGTCCTGTTGGAACTGCAAGTTCCCTTGCCAGTCTAGGAATGGTAGAACGATGGGTTCGATGACGGTTTGGATGTACCGTGCACTATTCAGTGTCCCCTCGACGATCACCAGAGGTGTACGGCCAGTGTAGGAGACCGCTCCCCACACCATGATGCCGGGTGTTGGCCCTGTGTGCCTCGGTCGTATGCAGTCATGATTGTGGCGCTCACCTGCACGGAGCCAAACACGCATACCACCATCATTGGCACCAAGGCAGAAGCGACTCTCATCGCTGAAGACGACACGTCTCCATTCGTCCCTCCATTCACGCCTGTCGCGACACCACTGGAGGCGGGCTGCACGATGTTGGGGCGTGAGCGGAAGACGGCCTAACGGTGTGCGGGACCGTAGCCCAGCTTCATGGAGACGGTTGCGAATGGTCCTCGCCGATACCCCAGGAGCAACAGTGTCCCTAATTTGCTGGGAAGTGGTGGTGCGGTCCCCTACGGCACTGCGTATGATCCTACGGTCTTGGCATGCATCCGTGCGTCGCTGCGGTCCGGTCGCAGGTCGACGGGCACGTGCACCTTCCGCCGACCACTGGCGACAACATCGATGTACTGTGGAGACCTCACGCCCCACGTGTTGAGCAATTCGGCGGAACGTCCACCCGGCCTCCCGCATGCGCACTATACGCCCTCGCTCAAAGTCCGTCAACTGCACATACGGTTCACGTCCACGCTGTCGCGGCATGCTACCAGTGTTAAAGACTGCGATGGAGCTCCGTATGCCACGGCAAACTGGCTGACACCGACGGCGGCGGTGCACAAATGCTGCGCGGCTAGCGCCATTCGACGGCCAACACTGCGGTTCCTGGTGTGTCCGCTGTGCCGTGCGTGTGATCATTGCTTGTACAGCCCTCTCGCAGTGTCCGGAGCAAGTATGGTGGGTCTGACACACCGGTGTCAATGTGTTCTTTTTTCCATTTCCAGGAGTGTATATCATCAAGTATACCAGACAGCGCTCTGCATATTTCTAGCACCTAGAGCGTAGTGCTTAATTTCCGATCTATCTCTATGATGATAGGAGTCACAGAACATTCTCGCAATCTCAGGATAAAGTTAGAGACTGGAAGGTTCCCTCACACTGTCTTTGTTTCACCAACCCGCTCTGCAGAACCCTTACCGATGTAATCTGCAGCTGACCAGAAGTAGACCGCCACATTCCGCATCCTCGCCCATCAAAGTGCACGAGATTTCTCGAGACGAGCCCATGTCGAGGAGGTTAGCACCCCCTTATCGCTGTATAGTAACAGATTTGAAAGTGTTGTGATGTAATACCAGACGGCTGAGAAGAACAAGAAACCGGTGATTTTTATGCATAATGGAGCTCCAGACGGATGGAGGTCCAAGCATTTTACATAAATCAACTACGCTATCAATTTTAAAGTATTGGTCTAGTGTCTAGGATCAGTACCTGGAGGTTATTAGTAAGAGGAAACATAAACACACGCACTCCTAAGGCTACAAGGTTCTGCACTTAAAACATTCTATAATGTTACATCGCTTCAGTTTCCGACGTATCAGACATGTTGAATGCTGTGCTGTTAACATTCCATAAATTACACGTCATGCCGCCACTAACTCTGTAAACAGGACATCTATCAAGCAAATGACTACACGGGGTTGCAGTACCTCACAAGCACCTATCGCTAACTTAGAATCATCTTAGTTATGAAACTGAAGTCTCAATTTTATATCCAAGATGCGAGAATGGAATGGAGTACATCGCATAAATTTTCATTCGTTTAGAGGAATTTGTCGAAACAAGATGGTTACATTTCATCGTACATCAGATGGAAGTCCTGTGATGACGGACAGGTTTGCTGTTAATGATCGCATGTAGACAGTGCTCTAAGTCAAATACGTAGTTGTATACGAGTCACGCGACTGATGCATCTTGACAGAACACAGGAAAAAAACGGTCAAACGACCTGTGCCAAGATCTCCCTCCCTCTCTAGAATGCATCGTCAAATTGCCATTAAATCGTACCTTGTTACAGTTGCACATCAATCCAGCACTCCACCCAGTCTCTGTTATCCTTTAACGCAGATGCACGTACGTTTAGTGGCGGATGGTTCTCTGTTTTCCTTAAAAGGTCAAATACGAGAGTCACCTCAATAAACTAACAGTAGAATGCTGCCTCGACAGAAAAAAGTAACTGTTTCCCTGCTTCCCGTCGATTCCATATCGACATTTTCGCGGATTCCTCTTGCTGTCACATACTTATCCCCATGTACAAGATTTGTTCTGCGCAATTACTTCCTCAACGTCCCCGTATTTCAGCATATTTTCCCTCGATTTCTAAATGTTTTTCATCATTTTCTGCAATTCTATTGATTTTTTTTTAATTTCACTTCTGCCCATGATATTATGACATTACCTCTCGTTCCGTGTTCTAAAACTGCTTGTAAATGTAGTACAGCTGCCAATACCTAGCCCAAATTCACCATTCTTCTGATTGGGATTTGTAGTATAGCGCTGTACTCGATTGCATCCAGTCGCCTCCACCCACATATTAAACATTAGCAGTGCGGTTGCCTTGTTTTCTGTATGTCCGTGCTTAGACAGTGCTCTCTTTCCAAACAACAAGAATGCTTTTATGAGCACGTGATGTCTCGTTAGGACCATCGGGAAAAATGCAGTCGGTGTTATTCTGGGCTATTTTCGTAGGCAGGTCCTGGTCGCTGCGCGAACATTACGCAGTGATGCGTCAGCTCTGATGGGCATGTAAGACCGCGTGCACGGCTATGAAATGTGGAACTTAGGGAAAGCAGGAAAGGTGTGGACGGGGACTAATCAGTTACCGTTGGTTGCACAGAAAACACAGACACTTATTTAAAAAAAAACTAAACTCAAAGAGTTTACTACGCTGGTGGCGGAAGGCCTTATTAGAAGAATTGTCAGCTGAAGGCCATAAGCAATGTTACACACAATCAACGGCTGAAGGCCTGATTAAGAGGGTTCAAAATTATTCGTCGGCTGAAGGCCACAAGCAAATTCAAATATACACAACGGCTGAAGGCCTGTATTACCAATAAGGTGAACAATAGCACATTAAAAATACCAAAAACCCTTCTAACAATCTTAATAGCTGTAACAAGCTATAGTGACGGCTGAAGGCCTTATCAAGACAGAACTGAAACTATTTGTCGGCTGAGAGCCACAAGCAGTGATACAAACAATTAACGGCTGAAGGCCGGAATTACAAGTGGGGAAGGCAATAACAGGCTACAACATTAGGGTAAATTTCAAACAATTATGACAACTCGGCCAAATAAGACAGAGTGATCCACAGACAGTGCTCCCTGGATCGACCTGAGGAAGGTGACTATAGCTGCGTAAGCAGTGAGACAGACAGCCAAGAGCTGTATTCACGTAACAGGATGAAACTCACATTAGGGGTAGCTTAAGCGCAGACCGACCGACTAACCAATCCGCCTAACGTCCGATGACAGATACAGCGATGGAATATTTTTAGGCAAGGGCGAAGAGACGGACAGCACCACGTCTTCAGAAACACACCCAAGGCTGAAGGAAACACTAGAACCAAGGTAGACCTCCCAAAAACATATTCACAGTACAATTCAAGAGGCTCTCGAACTACACGCCGTGTCGGCCAGCATGAACACGACGAGGAAAGGTACACTGCCAGAAAAGTACGCTAACATCCAGGGCAGGTAACTGGGGTGTTAGCGGCCACAAGGCAGAAGATACCGCTGGCTGCACTTCGATAGTAAGAATAGTACTAAATCCAAACTAACATCAAGAAGCAGAAGGTGGCTTCTGCCAACCTGACAGACTCCACTTGTTGCAGTTGGTCTCACCGACCTGGGAGCAGCAACATGCAAACAACAGCGAGATCTCAAACAGTGGAGGTTTCAGTACTGGACAAGGTTCACTCAACTTTAAACGTCCTGGCTTTCGTCGTCGGCTACAGCCGCTTGGTCTGACAGTGCCTGCACGCCGCCAGTGGTCCCGGCCTGCCCTTGCGCTGCTGACCTCCTTACTGCTCCGTCCGAATCTGAACTACCGACACCAGAACTCAGGCAGCTTTTAAATAACTGGACACAAAAAAAAAAAAAAACACACAAGATACACAAAGGTCAGCAAAGACAATTACACAAAGTCTCAAGCAATACTAAAACCAGTCACTGTAAAACAACACAGACGAATTGTCAGTCGACATGAGCACAGAGAAGCCAGAAACGCTAGGAAAACCAAATGCACCTCTTACGCTACGACGACCGTCCGAACGACCATCCAACGGTCGTCCCACTCAAGTCAGGCACGTAAAAGATCCCAGAAGAAATCGTCGACTGAGAACTTATTGATACGAGGGCACTTCGACGAGCGGACACACACACACACACACACACATACACACACAGGTGAACGTTGTACTTGAATATCACGGTCCATTAAACTAAAACTCGCTGAATCCGTTCCTTGACATGGTCATGCACTCTCGCGACCACATCCGTTGTCTGACAATGCCTGTGTGTCGCCAGTGGTTGGGCGAGTCCTGGCTGTCCGGCCCTCACTGCTGCTCGGTCCCAACTCAACTGCCCTCGACACACGACGACCCAGAAATACTAGACGCCACTCCAAAGATGGTACCACAGTACACGCTATCGATAAGCGCTGCTGCTGCCACTCTTGGACAGATAAGGCGAGTAAACGCAGTGGCTCAAGTAAACACCCTAAGAAAACAAGACGCCACTATTGCTATTACAAGATGCCAAGCTACGAACTGCATCAACGCGAGCTGCACACGGCTCAGGCTAGACGCAACTCCCATGTCCCATTAGGATCGCTAGGAACAATGCAGCCTGTGCTATTCAGGGAAGCAGTGGAACCAAGGTGCGAGGGCGAGTTGCTCGGCAGTTAGATCTTCACTGGACCGCAGGTAGAGAGAGGGATCGAGTCAGCAATGGTGAATAAGTGCACGCAGTCCTGAGGCTGACTTGGCGCTTATTTAAATAGACATGTGACATCGGTATAACACTCAAAGAACGCTAACTGTAGATGCGATTTTCACCTGCCATCAGCTATGGCGTCACAGCATTGTCTTGTGTCTGGCTGGCCCTGCAAAGCTCGTGCGCGCGTTGGAACAGTTTGCTGATATGTTGCGTATTTTATGTGCACTGAGTATTTGCGCACTGCATTATTTTAGGATGTTTAAGCGTTTGAGCATGTTTCAATAGCGTTACACATGCATTATTTTTTGACAATTTACTAGTTCTTTGCGTGTCTGTATGCCGTGTGTTGTGACCCCAAGCACCTCAAGGCGTGTGTTTTGTAGCAGTGTAATAAACATACTATGTCAAATCTGTCCCTAAATAAATTGCTCGAAAATAAGTGAAGTACATTCCTCCCTCTCTCCAGCAGCCCGGCACATGTGAGTCATTTTACCGCTATTTTTCCTCCTCCATATCGCTATCTTGGATTATGTCAACAAAGGGACAATGACACCCTCTGGTGGCAGTACTGTGTACTAGGTCAGTTGGACTCCGGACCTTGGGGTACTGCCTCTGATTGTTTAAATAAAGACTGAAAATAAAGACTTACGTTCATTCTATCCAGCACAGGCTGAGTTCTTTTCCTGCCAATTCCTAGGAAGAGGTGGCGGTCGGATGACTTAGCTTAGTGAAGGTAGCCAAAGTGACCTTTTTTCCTACCATTGTCTCAGGTTAGTGGTGTGTTGCATTGTCCTGATGGAATTTGAACCTCCCACCATTTTCTGGAGGAGATGGGATGGAAGGGGGCTAGGTTAGTACAATAGCTCAATTGACCTACTTTCCTGCAAACATTTCAACTCCCCGCCATGACGTCATTGCGATTTTGACATATCTATCGCTGCCATCTTGGATCCACCATCTTGAATAAATTTCGTAACAACAGAGTGGTGCTGTACATGTTTGTTTTACTACTATGGTATTCCAGAAGGGTGTTGAAAATTGTATGGACTGATAACGTAAGGAATATAGAGGTTCCCCACAGAATTGGTGAGGAAAGGAAATCTATGGAAACACTGACAAGAGGAAGAGACTGGATGGAAGGACATCAGCAAATAACTTCCAAAAAACTATAGATGAAGTCACGAGGTTGGAATACATCCATCAAATAACTGAAGACGTAAGCTGAAATTGCTACTCCGAGATAAGAAACTTTTCACAAGAGATGAATTCGTGGCAGGCCCATCAAACCGTTAGAAGACGGATGACCGAGAAAAAAGAATATATAAACCGAATCCATTTACAATTACTATCTTAGTTTTGTATGAGCAGGCATTTGTACTTACATCGAGCATGAAACGGGTGGTGTTGAGATTATGAAAGAGTCTAGCAAATCCCTTTATGTTTTCGAACGTTTCCATTGCTGTTCTGCTGGGCGGAAACTCTTGGAGAGATAAAGCTTCCATAACAAGCCGTAGCTGTCCACGTAGCGTTTCATTCAACACTGACACATTCAAGTACCTGTAACAGATACCATCAAAAAACAACTGTTAGCCTAAAGCCAAAGGAAGGGCTGAAGTATTATGTATTTTGAAAACTGTTAGAGACTTTCAGCTAGTTTGTATTTAATATGCATGTCATGAATGTAAATGAAACATACTAATAGTAATTGCGTAATAAAATGAAACACCTGCAGCTGTTCTTTCAATGTTATTTATTATAAAGCAACCACATTGAGCGACTCAGCACACAACCTTCAGGCCTTAACTGACGCTGAGGCTGAACACCAATCATATGCACGAGTTCACCCCTTCACGTCAGTTAAGGCCTTGCTGTATAACAAATAACATCGAAAGAACGGTTTCGCGTGTTTCATTTTATTACGTAAATGAAAGGCTGAAGTCCCGCAAACCTTCAGTGAGAAGGATGGACAAACAAAAACTAATAGTAATTAGTCCTTCAGTGTGTACATGACTGGAAGCGAATAGAAAGCAGCATTGGTGCCTACCGTACCGTAGGTTACGGTTTTATGAAATCAGCGATTCAAGATTCATTGATAGATAAAAAGAGCCCCTTTAGACTTACATACATTATGGACCTCAGGGAATAGCATTAAAGTTTCATTATTGTCCTCGGATATACGTATTCAAGTTGATTATGCAGTTTCTAATATGATATATCCACTGCCCATGTTGTGGTCTTGTCGGTCTATTCTTATCCTGTGGAACTCAGATGGAAATATCCTTGGACAATGTACCAGCTATCCATCTGGTTACATTTTAATTTCATTTTCTCTAGAGGACACTGTATATTCATCCAATCACAATATTGCTTACATCAGCAATCTTGATGTATCTGTTTCTTTTAAACTGTGCCGTGTTATTTCAGTTTACCCAAACGGCATGCGCCGACCGCTGAACATTTTGTGGTTCTGCGCCTGTCGTCATCATAGGAGCACACGGAACCGCAGAGTTCCACAGTGTATTGAAGCATGTTACATAGTTGTGTTGCCTGCTTTAGTTTGTGGTGTTTTGCGGTATTTGATAAACGTTTCATTCTAAAATGTCTGGCTGTGCTGTAACGCGATGCCTGTCGTACGGTCAGAAGGGAAAAGGCTTGGATGTACTCCGTCATTCCATCCCTAAAGACATTCAAATGCAGAAAGACTGGATTACGAAGAGCCACCGAAAAGATCGTTTCGATGTTACATCGACAATTTGTTCGTTGCATTACGTTTCTATTGATTACGTCCGTGACGTATGAGCAGAACTTCTTAATTTAGCACTTAGGAGAGAGCTTAAACAACACACAGTGCCGCGTGTAATCATACAAGGAAGTGTTCCCAGTGTAAGTGGTAATTCGAATACAGGTGACACCGTATCTCCAAACAGGGCAGACAGGTTGCAGGCAAAGAACACGACGTAAAGTGTACTTGAGCACCTGTCCAACGTGGCTCTCAAAAAAGGAAAGTAGACAAGGAGATAGCTGCAGATGAGTGTGTGACTGACAGCAAACAAATCAATAAATTCAGTAAAGCATAGAAGAATTAGAATATAGGAACCGCCGACTGACAGCTATGTATGCAAACCTGACGTCTAGTGAATAGTGCCTGAAACTAAATGTGAAGACTTGTGCTGAGAAAATAAAACATCGGCAAAAATATCAAAAGCTGAAAGTGAAGAAGGTGACTGAAGTATTAGGCAAACTGTTTTTAATGACGCAGATAAACTATTTGCTGAGTGGAAAGAAACAAGCAAACTGGCCAAGAGTAGACATTAGCAACGCAGTTACTCTCCGCGCTGTATCTAGGAAACATTTGTTTCTAAGAAATTCGTTTGGTTTACCACTCCAAAGTCAGTGAAAAGACTGACTTCACGCTCTTTCAGATGCTTTCCTGTCGTACTTGCAGGTGTTTTGCAGCTAATGAAAGCGTAGCCATCAGTACTGTCAAACGTTGAATTTGAATGTAGGTAGCAGCGTTACATACGATTCTGCTGAAGACAGTGTTGGGAGGCCGCAGACTAACGCGTTATTTTTTTAAGGTACGAGGTTGGTTTTCAGGATAGAAGCAACCAGTCTACTATGGTTTTGACACACAGGTAACAGCTGATCAGTTAAACACTATCATCTGCTCCATACACGATGTTGCCTACAACACTGTTGCTGTATTGTGCGACCTCGGCACAAAAAATTGATTTGTGTGGAAAGTTCTTAACGTGACAGAGCCAAATTCCTGCTTTCGAGATACTCAGTACGATAATAAACATAATAAACGGATGTTAGTATTTCCAGACGTTCCAAAATTACACTCCTGGAAATTGAAATAAGAACACCGTGAATTCATTGTCCCAGGAAGGGGAAACTTTATTGACACATTCCTGGGGTCAGATACATCACATGATCACACTGACAGAACCACAGGCACATAGACACAGGCACATAGACACAGGCCCCCTCGACGATCACCAGAGGTGTACGGCCAGTGTAGGAGACCGCTCCCCACACCATGATGCCGGGTGTTGGCCCTGTGTGCCTCGGTCGTATGCAGACCTGATTGTGGCGCTCACCTGCACGGCACCAAACACGCATACGACCATCATTGGCACCAAGGCAGAAGCGACTCTCATCGCTGAAGACGACACGTCTCCATTCGTCCCTCCATTCACGCCTGTCGCGACACCACTGGAGGCGGGCTGCACGATGTTGGGGCGTGAGCGGAAGACGGCCTAACGGTGTGCGGGACCGTAGCCCAGCTTCATGCAGACGGTTGCGAATGGTCCTCGCCGATACCCCAGGAGCAACAGTGTCCCTAATTTGCTGGAAAGTGGCGGTGCGGTCCCCTAAGGCACTGCGTATGATCCTACGGTCTTGGCGTGCATCCGTGCGTCGCTGCGCTCCGGTCCCAGGTCGACGGGCACGTGCACCTTCCGCCGACCACTGGCGACAACATCGATGTGCTGTGGAGACCTCACGCCCCACGTGTTGAGCAGTTCGGCGGTACGTCCACCCGGCCTCCCGCATGCCCACTATACGCCCTCGCTCAAAGTCCATCAACTGCACATACGGTTCACGTCCACGCTGTCGCGGCATGCTACCAGTGTTAAAGACTGCGATGGAGCTCCGTATGCCACCGTAAACTGGCTGACACTGACGGCGGCGGTGCACAAATGCTGCGCAGCTAGCGCCATTCGACGGCCAACACCGCGGTTCCTGGTGTGTTCGCTGTGCCGTGCGTGTGATCATTGCTTGTACAGCCCTCTCGCAGTGTCCGGAGCAAGTATGGTGGGTCTGACACACCGGTGTCAATGTGTTCTTTTTTCCATGTCCAGGAGTGTATTTAAATTCACGAGGAACCACTTTCTGGATGATGGAACAAGACTTGTAGGTGGGAAAACTGTTTATCAATCACTTAATGAAGAACTGCTCGCTTTAGATGACTTAATCAAAGACTGCTTGCTTTAGATACTAGTGAAATGGAGTTGTGTCCTAAACTATCACAAATTCACCCCAATCTCAAGGGTGGAGAACGTCAAAGGTTTTTTTTTTTTTATCAATGCAACCTTTTTCCAGTATCACTGCTAAAGCCATAAGGTACCTGATGCCCGAAGAAGAGGAAGGAGCTATTTTTTAACGATGCATTTGAGACACTGAATGCTCGAAGATTCAATGACAAGAACACGTCATCCTGTGATTATGCAATGCACAAGGATATTCAGGGAAGAATATTACGGGAACTAGACGCTTGTGCCAAAGTAATGGGCATAGGCAGTACAAATCGTTTGCTTCAATTCCAGAGAGCCACACGGAAAACTATTCGCTCGTTATTTGAACTGTTTTTAGACCTTCAGCCACTGCAGATGAAATATATTCTATCTACACGACTGAACTAAGACGTACTGGAAATTTTTTTTCTCACAGATAAGAAGGCTTAGTCATTTGCACTTGAACCCAACAGAAGCGAAATATCTATTAAGGCTGCTACTCTGGAATGCTCATGATATTCCTCTATCAAATGAAACTTTGGAAGAGGCAGACGACACGACGGACTGTTGACGTCACGTTTGTTCAGAGAAATTTTGCCCGGCAGGAGTGAAGCACTGTAAATGGTGAAAGAGAACTGTAAGGTATTAATTTTCCTTTTCATTCAGCACCAGAAGAATCAGCTGTCGAAGAGGTACCTGACTGCTCTGCACGATTCCGATTCCTGGCCGGTTACATGGCGTATCGTGCAAAGAAGTATGATGGCACAGTGGGAACACCGTCTAATGATGCTTTAATACCTCCTGCTACAGATGTGGAACATTTTGGCTGGATGGAAATTCTACCTCACGGTGATCATACAGTTCCGACACATGGCTGGCTACAAAGAGCGTTGCAGTTTGAACTCATCTTTAATGAATTTGCCATTTTCCTGGGTATTTCGAAGGAAAGAAATACTGTATAGTGAAAATAATCTGCGCTGTGTGCAAACCAAATACGCTGATTCTTTTTACCAACTATCTGTTGGAACAAGAATTTTAATTCGCACGCGCTTCCATAATATGAAGCTGAAAATGCAAATGACAGCAAGAGCACAAAAGCGAAAATCCTGGCAGTGACAGTCTTTATCCACTGCTAACATCTAGACAGGTAAATCAGCTGCTTTAAAAATTTTGCTCAGAATTTATTGCAGTTAAGCGAAGTTATTACTGCTTAAGAGCCGCTCACTGCGCCAGACGCTGCCTCGCTTTGCACCTACAGCGGCGTCACTCACCAGCCAATGACAGTCAGTTTCGCTTAAGGTTCAACCACACTTTAATAACTCTGTATTGTATGTTTATGTGAGAGTGTGCGTTATGTGTGCCTGCAAGGTAGTATGTAACAGACAGATAGTGACTCGATGATTTTTGTAAAAAAT
Organism: Schistocerca gregaria; assembly: GCF_023897955.1. NCBI lineage: Eukaryota > Metazoa > Arthropoda > Insecta > Orthoptera > Acrididae > Schistocerca > Schistocerca gregaria. The sequence goes on from NC_064923.1 coordinate 541,950,785, forward strand.
CTATTTCGTGGGACAACGGTGTTTCTGACTAGTCCCAAACACACTGTTCCGTGCGGTTCCTTTCTTCCAAAACCAGGCTGGTTGCCGTAGGCTTTATTTCAGTTGTCGTAACATACCAGGCCGTATAGCAAGTACATTCGGAGACGTGATAAACTACTAGTGCTTTAGTACTGCACTGTCTCACCTCACTTGAGTAGCGTCGCGGCAGGCCTAAGGGCACGCGCAGGTAACAGCTGTGAAGCCCATATAGGCGACTGAGCTGCGAGTCCACCGTATTCCCCCAAACATCCAAAATCGGACGAAATCGACGTCAGGTAGATGACAACGCTCACCTGAGGTGGAAACTCTGACTGATTGTTCAGGTACAGATGTAGAACATATAGTCTTTCAGTCTCCGTTGCTCCATTATGGACAGGGGACATCAGACGGTTAAGTAAAAGTCAGTGGCAATGAAATTCACCAACAGCCGTGCACTTAAGAAGTTATTTTATTTTATTTTGAAGGCTGCCAGTTTCAGCATTTCATTATGCCATCTTCAGGCCACTGCACAATGAAAGAATCTACATGTAGTGTATATCAAAGTGTATAAAGCAAGCTTACATAAATTGACTTAAAGCTTAAAAATGAAAGTAGTGGCGGAAACTAAATCTCTGAGTACATCCAACACAATAGACTAAAACATGTGTACCTATTTGTTAGAGGCATTAAACCAAATCTCCGGGTACATTCAGCACAATGGACTAAGACATATGTACATATTTGCTAGTCATAAGACTATTGAAGATCACAGATTTACAAGATAATGAGCAAAAGCATTGAAAAGATCGGAACTAGATAGAATACAACCAGGAGCTCCATTGAAACAAAGCTTGTCTTTTTTGTATATACAAAATCCTGTAAAATTCTTACAGATGAGGAAACAGCTAGTATACATGAGAACCTGTCTTCACATAAAATAAAATGTCGCACAGTAATCTATGAAGTACAATAGTATGCATATTTCCGACCTAGGATATATCACAATTGAGGATATAATTAGTTGTCACTCCATCGTGAAGCAAATTAACGCAAAACATAACGGCAGTCGACATATTAAGAGAAAACCAGCATGCACAGAGCACGCTAAGCAAATTCACAAATACCTTGTAGGCCTGGGTTGTACAGTGAATGGAAATAAAAAGATATGATTTGGTTTCCTTTATATCACTTCACTGGTCGTCATTACCACAGCGGAACACCACCAAGGATATCAAATCATATTTACGCTAGGGGCTCCTCCAAATTCTCAGCCGACAATGTCATACTATTTCCCTGGGAGTGTAAGGCAATACCCTAACGACCTATCTATAGATGACCATCCCATCTAAATAATAAGACATAGCAAGTTGTGTCGCGATTGGTAACGTGGGTATGGAAAAAGATAAAAGATAAATAGGTGTGCGAAGACTACCATATCATCAAAGTTGAACCCCACAAAGTGAGTAACATCATCAGACTCCATGTACACCGAAACACATTTTTAGTAAGAACATCATAACATTCCCCCCAAGCTGTATGGAGAAGTAACGACAACACTGAAACGCTGATAAACTATCCGGGTCCTAATCATACTCACAATATCCATTCATGACGTACGGAATTCCCACAAAGTGAACTGGGCAATGTGTCAATTTGGGTTTAGAAATGCAACTGACTAAAAGGTGGTAGCTGACATTAGTTAACACCAACATCCGCCATAAGGAAGAAATAAAATACTTTATCGTCCTAAGTCTAAAAGTAGCGTATAAGATAATAAGAAACCGAAAACATGGTCGCTAATGAAAACATGCTGCCTACCATGAGAGTAGACCGCTATAAACCGGGATGCAAAGAGTTGCAGAAAAACCTGAGATCCACGAGCTCACATGAAGGTGACATATTGTGTGCCTCAACCAAACAAATCAGTGCATTATAGTAAGGTTCAGAAAGTACATATATACTAAGATTCTTAGACGACAAAATAAAAGGAGAAGAAAATTTATAATGTCATAAACAATGGTGAAACACATAAAGGCTTAAATTAATATAAACGTGAATTAATAGTGCTCAACAAAAGTAACACCTATCATACAAAGAAAAACCCCCAAGTAACAGTGAAATTTACTAAAATAAGTCCCAAAAATGACGTATGACAAAACACTGAAGTGCCAAATTACTCATGGGTCATTCTAGCTAAATTAGAACGTTAATATTACAGAACACGCCCGTAGGAACACAATGAGTCGCTAACAAACTACAAGTCTCGCTCACAAAGCGACTATATCGCGATGAATCTCCTCTAAATCCTAGTATCAGCAAAAATGCATCGTCAAAGAAACGGTGGTAGCCTAAACAATGACAGCAAGCTAGGTAGTCACAGAAAAACCATAAAACCACCACGCCGTATTATAGGTCAAATCGAGGTAATTTCCTAGAATAATTGCCTATCGAAGTCGTGGTGTCCAAACGATACATATCGAAAGTACGATTGTTAATCGATCATGTGACTCTGATGTTGGGCGTTATGCGTATATTTTCGGTGGACACTACAGCAACGACAGAATACTTATAATTACAAAGGAGACGACTTACCTTACTCGTCGTCGGTTTTGTCGTCATGTGAACGGATAATCTGGAAGAGTCGAACCATGTATTCTTCCTTATACTCGTTCGTTTTCCGCAATGAAATTGTAATGGTATTTCAGCATCGAAACTGTTCTTATGAAGTTCTACACACTTCGCACCACCACAGTCCACACAGTTCCTCCTTTCGTCGTCCGGTAGTACTCCATATTCCGGTAGTACTCCTTATTTGCGACAAAAAGTCGAACAATTTTCTATGGGGGATAAGCCTGAAATTAAGTTTTTTCATGTGAGAGAATCGGCCGCAGAAACGTCAAGAACGCCAGATATCCCACTCACGACATAAATCGTCTAGGGTTCACTAGCAACCCACAAATAATTCGCGGATGTATGTAATTTAGAACAACTAAGGAAACGACGAAAACAGATAATAATGAAGATCACAAATAATTGATCATAACGCCTGCCTCCAGAGTCGCATGATCGATTTACGATCGCACATTCGATATGTATTGTTTGGACTCTGCGACTTCGATAGGCTATCATTCTTGGAAATTACCCAGATCGATATCTTATATGACAAGCACTTTTACAAAACAGTCCCAGTGGACTAATGCTAGGAGCACCTACTGATGAAAACTGTCATGTGAAGGACAAAGTGGTCTGTACTTAAAAAGAATTTCATATGTTGACTAACAATTGTAGGATGCAATGCAAAAGCCTATTTGACCACAACTCAAGAATGCTTCACCGCAGGAAATCCAATATTTCTAACTGAACCCAAACGTATTGGTCCAATTCTGCAATAAAGAAACCCAGAAGTGCTCCAATTTAACTGAAATCGACTCATCAAAATTATAATCATCAGACTACGGTAACACTTACTGTTGATACAAAAAATGTGTCCTTCACCTGTTATTTACACGCATCGCAATCGATGTTCTCTCAATTAAGTAAAGGCGCGGAATGTGCAGAAGCAGTCAACTGGACAATTTACATGGGAGGGAATAATGGTCCAGGGCAGACACATGTCCTTATTGAATCTTCTCAAATTTCCACGCAATCACAAAAGCTGTCCAATGCGTACTAAGTATTAGTTCGCTATTTGGCCGTCTAGAGGACGACACGCTCAAGTCAGCTACATTCCTGCCCCCAACAGGCCTCTCCAATCGGACAGTTCCTACTGTTAGCCATTGTTGTTGTGGTCTTCAGTCCTGAGACTGGTTTGATGCAGCTCTCCATGCTACTCTATCCTGTGCAAGCTTCTTCATCTCCCAGTACCTACAGCAACCTACATCCTTCTGAATCTGCTTGGTGTATTCATCTCTTGGTCTCCCTCTAGGATTTTTACCCTCTACGCTGCCCTCCAATACTAAATTAGTTATCCCTTGATGCCTCAGAACATGTCCTACCAACCGATCCCTTCTTCTAGTCAAGTTGTGCCACAAACTTCTCTTCTCCCCCAATCCTATTCAACACCTTCTCATTAGTGATGTGATCTACCCATTTAATCTTCAGCATTCTTCTGTAGCACCACATTTCAAAAGCTTCTATTCTCTTCTTGTCCAAACTATTTATCGTCCATGTATCACTTCCATACATGGCTACACTCCATACAAATACTTTCAGAAACGACTTCCTGGCAATTAAATCTATACTCGATGTTAACAAATTTCTCTTCTTCAGAAACGCTTTCCTTCCCATTGCCAGTCTACATTTTATATCCTCTCTACTTCGACCATCATCAGTTATTTTGCTCCCCAAATAGCAAAACTCCTTTACTACTTTAAGTGTCTCATTACCTAATCTAATACCCTCAGCATCACTCGACTTAATTCGACTACATTCCATTATCCTAGTTTTGCTTTTGTTGATGTTCATCTTATATCCTCCTTGCAGGGCACTATCCATTGCGTTCAACTGCTCTTCGAAGTTCTTTGCAGTCTCTGACAGAATTACAATGTTATCGGCGAACCTCAAAGTTTTTATTTCTTCTCCATACATTTTATTACCTACTCCAATTTTTTTGTTTGTTTCCTTCACTGCTTGCTCAATATACAGATTGAATAACATCGGGGAGAGGCTACAACCCTGTCTCACTCCCTTCCCAACCACTGCTTCCCTTTCATACCCCTCAACTCTTATAACTGCCATTTGGTTTCTATACAAATTGTAAATAGCCTTTCTCTCCCTGTGTTTTACCCCTGCCACCTTCAGAATTTGAAAGAGAGTATTCCAGTCAACATGGTCAAAAGCTTTCTCTCAGTCTACAAATGCTAGAAATGTAGGTTTGCCTTTCCTTAAGCTAGCTTCTAAGATAAGTCGTAGGGTCAGTATTGCCTCACGTGTTCCAATATTTCTATGGAATCCAAACTGATCTTCCCCTAGGTCGGCTTCTACTACTTTTTCCATTCGTTGCAAAGAAATCGAGTTAGTATTTTGCAGCTGTGACTTATTAAACTGATAGATCGGTAATTTTCACTTCTGTGAATACCTGCTTTCTTTGGGATTGGAATTATTATATTCTTCTTGAAGTCTGAGGGTATTTCGCCTGTTTCATACATTCCATTTCCATAATATTGTCCTCAAGTACATCGCCCTTGTGTAGACCCTCTATATACTCCTTCCACCTTTCTGCTTTCCCTTCTTTGCTTAGAACTAGGTTTCCATCTGAGCTGTTAATATTCATACAAGTGGTTCTCTTTTCTCCAAAGTTCTTTTTAATTTTCCTATTGTTAGCCATAAATGTGAATAATTCCCGTCACAGGTCACTGGCGCTGCACGCCAAGCACGCATAGACTTAATCATCCTAGAAAACCGACCACATATATATTTTATCACTGTACTGACAATTAAATATTACATTCACTGTTGGCCGCGAGGGACTAGCGGAGCGGTCAGGGGCGCTACAGTCACGGACTGTGGAGCTGGTCCCGGCGGAGGTTCGAGTCCTCCCTAGAGCATGGTTGTGAGTATTTGTCCTTAGGATAATTTAGGTTAAGGAGAGTGTAAGCTTAGGGACTCATGACCTTAGCAGTTAAGTCCCATAAGATTTCCCACACATTTGAACATTCACTGTCTCAATTGGACGACATTCGGCAATGAGCAAAGTATAGGAAGTACACCCTGCTGATGACTGTAGGTCATTATTTGCTTGACGTATTCCAATCTCTGTCTTCCTCTACAGTTTTTGCCCTCTACAGCTCCCTCTAGTACCATGGAAGTCATTTCCTCATGTCTTAGCAGATGTCCTATCATCCTGTCCCTTCTCCATATCAGTGTTTTCCACATATTCCTTTCCTCTCCGATTCTGTGTAGAACCTCCTCATTCCATACCTTATCAGTCCACCTAATTTTCAACTTTGTCTATAGCACCACATCTCAAATGCTTCGATTCTCTTCTGTTTCAGTTTTCCCAAAGTCCATGTTTCATTACCATACAATGCTGTACTCCAGACGTACATCCTCAGAAATTTCTTCCTCACATTAAGGCCGGCATTTGATATTAGTAGACTTCTCTTGGCCAGAAATGCCTTTTTTGCCATAGCGAGTCTGCTTTTGATGTCCTCCTTGCTCCGTCCGTCATTGGTTATTTTACTGCCTAGGTAGCAGAATTCCTTAACTTCATTGACTTTGTGACCATCAATCCTGATGTTAAGCTTATCGCTGTTCTCATTTCTACTCCTTCTCATTACCTTCGTCTTTTTCCGATTTACTCTCAAACCATACTGTGTACTCATTAGACTCTTCATTCCGTTCAACAGATCATTTAATTCTTCTTCACTTTCACTCAGGATAGCAATGTCATCAGCGAATCGTATCATTGATATCCTTTCACCTTGTATTTTAATTCCACTCCTGAACCTTTCTTTTATTTCGATCATTGCTTCTTTGATGTACAGTTTGAAGAGTAGGGGCGAAAGGCTACAGCCTTGTCTTACACCCTTCTTAATACGAGCACTTCGTTCTTGATCGTCCACTCTTATTATTCCCTCTTGGTTGTTGTACATATTGTATATGACCCGTCTCACCCTATAGCTTACCCCTACTTTTTTTCAGAATGTCGAACAGCTTGCACCATTTTATATTGTCGAACGCTTTTTCCAGGTCGACAAATCCTATGAACGTGTCTTGATTTTTCTTTAACCTTGCTTCCATTATTAGCCGTAACGTCAGAATTGCCTCTCTCGTGCCTTTATTTTTCCTAAGGCCAAACTGATCGTCACCTAGCGCAGTATCAATTTTCTTTTCCATTCTTCTGTATATTATTCTTGTAGGCAGCTTCGATGCATGAGCTGTTAAGCTGATTGTGCGATAATTCTCGCACTTGTCAGCTCTTGTCGTCTTCGGAATTGTGTGGATGATGCTTTTCCGAATGTCAAATGGTATGTCGCCAGACTCATATATTCTACGCACCAACGTGAATAGTCGTTTTGTTGCCACTTCCCCTAATGATTTTAGAAATTCTGATTGAATGTTATCTATCCCTTCTGCCTTATTTGACCGTAAGTCCTCCAAAGCTCTTTTAAATTCCAATTCCTATCTCCTTTAAATCGACTCCTGTTTCTTCTTTTATCACATCAGACAAATCTTCACCCTCACAGAGGCTTTCAATGTATTCTTTCCACCTATCTGCTCTCTCCTCTGCATTTAACAGTGGAATTCCCGTTGCTATCCGTAGGTCTAGAAACAGGAATATCTGAATCATTCTTATGACTTGACATAATTTTCCCTTTGCTGTCACAGTATTCCACGTCAATTCCATACCTTCATTTTTGACTAGACATAGTGATTTCCTTTACACATACTTTATAGGCCTGATGCTCAAGGCGAACCTATCATTCACCCGCTACTACTAAATATAATATTTGGCCAATAATTGATTGCTAGCGATTGAAAATAATACTGACCGAAAATCAGCGATTGGTGTACAAGTCTCATAAGTTTTTCTTGCAAGTGGTACCACTGTGTCTTAACAAGAGAGGTGTAATAGTCTTACAAACCGCCAGCTACTACATTTAGAAGCAATTATAGAACACGGAACGAGAGGTTATGTCATGATCGCATCGGTAGTAGTACTGACATAAAAAAACATCGATAGAATTGCGGAAAATACCTATACATTGAGGGAACATACAATGAAACGTGGGGAAATCGAGGAAGTACGTGGGTGTCTTCTGGTTGGCGCAGAAGAATTTGTACATGGGAATGAGTATGCGACAGCAAGAGGAGTCTGAGGGAACACAGACATGGAAGCAAAGAGAACCATGAAAACAGTTACTTCTTTTCCATCGAGGCAGGATTCTACTGTATGTCTATTAAGGTAACAGCGATACACATGAGTTGACTGCTGTCTTTGATGCTTTCCTGGAAAAACAGATACCATCTGCCTTTAAACTTACTTGCATCTGAGTTAAAGGATGACATAGAGTAGGTGGAGTGGTCAGCTGAGATGGAGTTGTAACGAGGTTCGATTTAATGGTAGACTGTCGTGGTTTCTAGAGAGAGAGAGAGAGAGAGAGAGAGAGAGAGAGAGGGAGAGGGAGAAGTTGCTGCAGGTCAATCGTTCCACTGTTCTGTCAGGATGCAATGATAGCGTGACATAGCCTACATTTGACTCATATACAACTGCATGTTCTGTATGGGTCTTAAAGCAGTGTCAATTTTGATCGTTAACAGTAAACCTCTGACATCAGAAAAGTTCCATCTCATGTGGGATGAAAGTGACATATTCCTCAAAACAAATTCAGATTTATGCCATGTACTCCATTTCCTAGTCGCATCTTGGATATAAAATCGAGACTTCAGTTCCTTAACTAAGATGATTCTAAGTTAGCGATAGGTGTTTGTGAGGCACTGCAATCCCCAAGTAGTCATTTGCCTGATAGATGTCCTGTTTACAGAGTTAGTGGCGGTATGACGTCTAATTTCACATGTCAAACGCCGTTGCTATGCGTCTATCTGTTTCCTTCTAAGAGCTATTCTCCGTTACTAACGATCATTTTATATAGGACTGATGCAAACATAGTATAATTTCTGCACTGTGATCGGATGTGAACAGTGGACGTTATGCATCTCTGGAAAGCTATATTGTGCACATATCACACAGAATTGATATTTTAAGGAAGTAGTTTTTTAATTTTACAGTTTTTTACCACATCTTATCGTAAGGAAACTGGCAAGAAGGTTGTATGTTACGCACTGGAAGTATATTTCTGACGATGGAATATTAACAGTGTTACATTCCAGACGACTAAAACTGGAGCAATGTAACATTATAGCCTGTTTTAAGTGCGGAGCCATGTAGCCTCAGGATTGTGAGTGTTTATGTTCTCTCTTACCAATACCCTCCTGGTACTGATTCCAGACTATAGAACAATACTTTAGAGTTGATCATGATTGATTTGTGTAAAAATGCTTCGAACTCTATCTGCCTGGAGCTCCAACATGGATAAAAATTACCCGTTTCTCGTTCTCCTTAACAGTCTGCTGTAACATCACAAAACTTTCAAATCTGTTATTATACATTGACAAGGATTTCTAACCTCCTCCACAATGGGGCATCTAGAGAAATTTCGTGCATTTGTATGAGTGAGGACTCGACTAGCTCCATTCTTTCAGGAGACGCGGAATGTAGCGATCTGTTTCCGGTCAGCTGTAGATTAAATCGGTAACGGTGCTGCAGGGTGGGTTGGTAAAAGACGGTGCGAGGGGGTCCGTCCTAAGACTGCGAGAATACTCTGTGACTGCCAACCAGATAGTAAATTAAACACTATGCTCGAGGTGCTAAAAATATGTAGAGTGATATCTGGTATACTTTGATTATGTATATGTTCGAGAATTAACAATGAATGGACATACTGCACAGTCATCAACCTACATTCGCAATGATACTCGCAAAATAGAGAAGGGGTGGTTTAGCTACGACACTGAAATTGGGAGACATGATGTCGCATCATTGGTCAGTTTTGAAACTGCTGTAAAATTGCTAAAATTGTTCGCACTATCAAATGTGATGGTTATAATTACAGTACATTGACAGTGTCTTTTCCATCCCATCCACTCACAGGTACGCTGTTTGTTACCACATAATGATTGACTGACATCGCTTGCTTGAGATATAGAAAAAGTTTTGGTGGAGGGGCAACACCTTCTGGGGATGGCCAGCACCGAAACAGTGCCCGCATACATGACTGCAATATGAGGAATCGGCAAAATGGAATGCAGAGCCATCAGCTATTCCGTCACTGTAACAGGTGAGTTTAAATGGGGAGGTCGTCAATCACCTTTGGACATCAGTTTGGAAACTCTCCACCACGCCACCAAATTCTTTCAGTTTCCTTATGTTGTAACTGTCTTTTGTTTAAAATCATCCAGCGTGTGTGGTGCATTATGGTGGCAGCAGTAACAACAGGACTTATAACGTGCGCCGTCCAGTTTTCTGTGAGAAGCAATGGATCAGAATATGTTAATGTCAGTTTAGAACCTGACACAGACCTCGAACTCGTGGTGGAAAATACAAAATGTATGGCAGTGTAGGAAGCATGTTACAGCAGAAAAAGCATTGTTTCAGACAACGACGCAGAGTCACAGGGAGGGTCTCTTCTACTTATAGTGTAGTTTATGGGATACAGTCATCCTCCTACAGACAGGTGATGCAACTTCACACTGGTCCGTGCAATGGATCAACAGCTGTATATTTAATAGGACTGTCGCATGTGCCCGATGCTGGCACGCAGATAGTATGTGTTTTCGGTGAACGGGAGGAGAGCGACATGGTAAAATTCTTATTGAGTTCTCTAGTGAATGTAGTTAGTGGAGCTTTAATAGTTCGTAATTTTTCTCTGTTGGATGATACGGAATAACGAAGATAGCATGTTGGGGTGATAGATGTGAATGGGCCCTGAGGGACGCGAATCTGTGATAATTGTATGTGGTCTTGGGACGCACCACAGTGCAGTAGCAAAATCCTTGTACTTCCTCCAGCTCTCATTTCTGACGAATAGTCAAAACAAAGCCCTATCGTAGTAACTCAGCCTGTTTCTATGTAGGTTGCAGAAGGCGGTATATATAGCTTTCGCCGACTTCTACTGATTTCCGTCTTACATTGGAATGATCGCATGTGCAAAGCTGCAGGGATGGTAGTGCAGAGTCTGAGGGGCAGTTGCAAGATGCATAGGGACTTCCTAAAACCACGTTGGAACTTTACTGTAGCAGATAGGTTCGACAAAGGTGACTTGTTTTGAGATACGAGAGGCGAGAAATATGATTCACTAGTGGCTGTAATCATTAAAGGACTTGCTACAGGTATATGGTTGAATGGAAAGACTTGATTCCAAATCATAGACATCATTTCTACCGAAAGCGTAGCACTAGAGATCTGAAAACCTAGTGTACATATCTTACGACCTCAATCAGCACACCATCTACTACTGTTTGTGATCCTTCTCAGTCAATCATCGCCTACAACCCAATCGATAATATATCACCGAACCTTTCACATGGTATACTCAGCGTCACGATATTTATCTACAAAAACCACTTCGTTCGGAGGTAATGCCATGCCTCGATTTATAAAGCGCATATAGCTTTTTACATGGATACTCGTCTGTACCTGTAGAACTAAGACCGATTATGATAGTAATATGGTCATGGCGATCGTGTATTTAAACATCTGGCTGTTTCTAAGACTACTACGCCTCTCTTGTTAAGACACAATAGTACTACTTCCAAGAAAACCTTATGAGACATGTCCACCCATCACTGATTTTCGGTCAGTATTATTTCCTATGGCTGTCAGTCACTTATTGGCCTGAAATTATATTTAGTAGTAGCGGATGCATGATAGGTTCGCCTTGAGCATCAGGCCTATGAAGTATGTTTAAAGGAAATCACTATGTCCAGTGGTAAGTAAGGTATGCACTTGATGTTGAATACTGTGATACCGAGGGGAAGAGTATGTCAAATCATAAGAATGATACCGATATTTCTATTTCTAGAGCTACAGCCATCACCAGGGTGTATTTCCTATGCTCAGGGTTGAATGTCGTCCAATTGAGACAGTGAATGTAATATTTAATTGTAAGTATAGTGATAAAATATATATGTGGCCGGTTTTCTAGGATGATTCAGTCTATGTGTAGTTGGCGTGCAGCGCCAGTGACCTGTGACGGGAATTATTCACACATTTGTGGCTAACAGCAGGAACTGTCCGAGTGGAGAGGCCTGTTGGGGTGCCGAAATGTAGCTGCGTCGTCCTCCAAATGGCTGAATAGTGAACTAATACTTAGTATGTGTTGGATAGCTTTCGTGGATGTGTGGAAATTTGAGAAGATTCAATATGGACATGTGTAAGCTCTGGACCATTATTCCGTCCCATGTAAATTTTCCAGTTGACTGCTTCTCCACATTTTGCTCCTTCATTTAGTTGAGAGAACATCGATTGGGGTGTGTACATCTAGGAGGTGAAAGACAGGTGGAAGACATGTTTACTGATACTCTAGACATGAGAAACCCCCTGGTTAACTTTGTAAATTATAGGGATGATTGGAATCTGTTACATCACTGTCATCAGTATTCGAGAGTGGAAATATCAGTTTTCTCTATTCTTTCGAATTTTCACGTAAATATCTTTGCAGATGGGATAAGTTTCTAGTTACTTAGTTGTTTACTGCATGCTCCACCTCGTTAAAGTTTTGGGTTTCTAGACAAATAATTTCCAGTCTATATCTTCAGAATTATGTTGCGCAAGTGATATTGCCATTCAAGTGATATTGCTACGTGCTTGATATTGAGAAGTATCATGAAAATTCTATGATATTCTGGCACACCATGGGAAATTACATGTGTTCTTGTAATCTCAATGTCTGGAGATGGGTGTAGAAAAGCAAGCAATCAGGTGAAGACCAGAAACAGAAACTTGTTTGTGCCGAGGGAGCCCGAATTTGTAGAACAGTTCTGAGACTGACTTTGGTCCGCTGAGAGTGCTCTAACCATGCACCAGGGGTGGATGACTGCCCCACCTTTCAGGGAATATCTAGTGCAGCGATGAGTATACCTATGGTGCATGAGTTTACACTGTCAGTCTTCGGGGTATATGAATGAGTGTCTGGTGGTCGATAGCCATACAAATGATGCATAACGGGCATTTTTGTGTGGTGCAGGATACGAATTGTCTGTTTACTACATTGACATGGTACGCCAGCTTGGACATCGGGATCACACTTTAATAGTCAAGTTTCCGCCGTCAGTGGTAGAGTGGTGTAATTGAGTAAGAGTCTTTATACATTTGACAATCTGTAGGCCACTTTGCAGGGTTGTCGGTGCAATATGGCGATCTGTACTAAATAGTTTTTTGGCGCTGAAAGCCTCGTCTGCAGAAGGGAAAAACAAGGTAGACAGTGCTTCCACATTGGCAGCATCAGTAATTCAGCGGGTACATTCAATAAGAGCCAAGCTCCGTTCATTCAAAAGACACCCTTTGTGCTGAGACTTAGGGGCCTCTACATATCGGTGAGAACGTTTGCATTTCGAAGATGTTTATTGAAAGCAGGACTGAACGATTTCCAGGAAGGATTGCACGTGACGGACGGGGCGCCACGTTATGACCATCAGGAGGAATGTGTTCAGTGTTATTCTGCGCTATTTTCGTAAACAGTTTAGAGCAAGAATTTCCATGCAGACAAGCTGAGACACCACGAAAGCTCCTACAAAAGCGACCATTAACTATTTCTAGGACTCTATACAAATTTGAGAGGTCCACTTGTCTCTCATTTTACACAGCCAAGTGACATCAGTAAAACATTGAGAACCTTTTAGATGTGCTTGCGATAGTGTGAAGCTACGTGAGCATTTTGTGGTGATGCATCAGCCACGCTAGGCTGGTAAATGCGTACATGGCTAGACGCAGCTTTCTTGTCTCGATAGGATTGCTAGGAACAATGCAGGTTGTGCTATTCTGGGAAGCAACGGAACGGATTTCTGCAGCGTCTGCAAGGGTGAGTTGCTCAGCAATTAAGACTTCACTGGACTGCAGGTGGAGGGAGGGATCGCTCCAGCAATGGCGAATATGTGCGCCCGGTCCAGAAGGCCACTTGGCGCTTCTTTACATAGACATGTGACGTCGGTATAACACTCAAAGAACTGTATACCCGAAAACAGAAGCGAGTTTCACCTATCATTGGCACAGCGCAATAGCAATGGCTCATGCTCTGGCGCTGGCTTGCGCCCAGCTGGCCCTGCAAAGCGCATGCACGCATTGAGAAAGTTCCCTGATATGTTGCGTTTCTTATGTGAACTGAATGTTTGTGCTCTACATTATTTTCGGGTGTTTAAGCGTTGTTAGCATGTTTGAATAGCGCTAGACATGTATTATTTTTCGACAGTTTATGAGTGGTTTTCATGTCTGTTACAATATTTGCATTTTATCTGTAGGCTGTGCAGTGCTTGATTTCGACAGTTGCAGAGTGTTTTACATGCATTATTTTGACTGTTTAGTCGTTTCCGTCTGTGCACATTATTGTACTGCATTATTTTCGTGATTCACGAGTAGTTTGCAGGTCTGTAGACTATTTACTGTGACCTCAAGCACGCAAGGGTTAGTGTTTTTTACCAGTATGATAAAAAAATACATGAAATCTGTCCCTAAATAAAATGTATGCATTATTTCGATTGTTTATAATTACTGAGCTTTTCTGCACATCAGTGTATCACTATTTCGGTAATTTACGAATTGTTTGCCTGCCTGTATGCTGTGTATTTTGACCCCAAGCACGTCAGGGCGAGTATTTTCTATCAGTGTAATAAATATACTATGTCAAATCCGTCCCTAAATAAATTGCTCGAAAATAAAGAAGCATACTCCTTCCTCTTTTCAGCAGCCCATCACAGGCGAGTCACTTTCCCGCCATTTTCCCCTCCAGACCTCCATCTTGGATTATGTCACGGGAGTGATGACAGTGCCCTCTGGTGGCAGTACTGTGCACTATATCAGTAGGACTCTGGACCTCATGGTGGACACAATGGATGGCGCTATTGCCTCAAATTGTTTAAATAAACACTGCATGCAAAATAAAGACATACGTCCATCATATCCAGCACAGGCTGAGTGCTTTTCCCACCAATTCCTAGGAAAATGTGGCTGTCAGATGACATAGGTTAGTGGAGGTAGCCCAAGTTACTTATTTTCCAGCCATTTTCTTAGGTTATTGTGTTGCATTGGTCTAATTTGAACTTCCCACTATTTTCTGGGGAGGGAGTTGGGAGGGGGGGATAGGAGGGGGACAGGAGGGGGAGGGGAGGAGATTAGGTTAGGAGAGGTAGCTCAATTAACCCTTTTTTACCACGAAGATTTGAACTTTCTTCCACGACGTCTTAGCAACATTCATGTATCTATCGCCACTTTCTTGGATCCGCCATTTTGAATAAGTTTTGTAAGAGTGGAGAGTGAGGTGGTACACACTTTGTTCCACTACTTCTGTATTGAGGCTACCTCACTACAGTGCTTTTTCCCCTAAAATCTGGGATAAAGCTGATGACATTTCCTTGTCAGTTCATAATTTGTGTCATTAGCGAATTTTATCATCCATTTCGCCCTAAAATTTAAGTCCATTTCGGAAAGTCATTTTTATTATCTTCATTGCTGCTTCGATATATAGGTCAGACATTAGAGTAGAAGCACTGTATTCTCCCATACGTCCTTTCTTATTCGAGTCCTTCATTTTTGCCCTTCAATGCTTAATGTTCTTTCTTGCTTGTCGTGCTTATCGTTTATTACTTATATTTTCCCATAGTGAACCCCTATTTTTCTCAGGATTCCAAATTTTCTTAACCACACCATTCTGTGGAATGAATTTTCTCTGAAATTATCTTTATTCTTCCTCCAATATGAAGCTTAACGTCAGAACTGACTTTCCCAAAAGCCAAATAATCGCCTGTGTCTCAAGTCTCAAAGATTCTATACAGTAACTTGAGTAATTATTTTGTTGGCACTTCCCCAATCACTTTATAAATCTCTGTAGAAATGTTTTCTGTGCTTTCTGCTTTATTTGATCATACCTCTTCCTAAGCTTTCTTCAATAGTTCTGGATCGCTGTGTCCTCCAGATCGAAACATATTTCTTCTTCTAACTCGACACCAAATGTATCCTCCCCCTCGTGGAAGTCCTTTATGTACTCTTTCCACTTAACTATTTTCTCTCGTCTACTCTTAACAATAGGATTATTTTCGCAGACCTGTTGTTATCGGTTTCGCTTTTAAATTCTCGGATAGTTATTTCAATTTTCTCTACTTCAGATCCATCTTTCCGTTGACTATTTCTTTTTCGATAACTTCGCATCTTCCCTGGAATTATTTTACTTTAGATTCCTTTCACGTCTTATTGATTCCATTTCTAGGTAAATTACGTTGTTGTATTCACTTCTTTTCCTCAGATTTTTATATTTCTTTCTCTCGTCAACCAACTGACGTGTGCTCTGAAGCCGGGAGTGAGAGGGAGAAGTCGATAACACAACAAGTCAAAGCGCATCAGGACCTTCGAACACGCATTCTTCTATTGAGGACCCGAATCAGGAATCATTGAAAAAAGTTTCTGTGGTCCTAAATCGCTCCTCAAACATATTCCCAGTTACATGACGAATGTGACGTTTCCATTTCAAACGTGTCAATCAGAGCCGTTTCACTGAACTCACATTTTGACGCATTTCGTGTACGTATATCGCTGATTTTGTTGTTGCTCGTTATCTATAGAGTAGACCAGCAGCCTCTGGAGAACTAATGGGCCGACTTGTCCGTTTATTTGTTTATTCTGAGGGAAAGAGCAATCTGATGGCCACTGTTTTGTCCGGACTTACGGCATCACTCTGTGTTCACTCTGTGTTCACCACTATGGGCCTGTAGTTTGTTCAAGTCTGCCTAGAATTAAATCAAGTAGAGAGTGGAGGAAACTATAATATCTTGCAGTGTTTACTAAGTTAAGATCTGTGCCTAAAGATTACATATAAGCATTCCGAATTACTATCCAGTGACTATTTTACAGATTTTTTAAGAAATGTCAGCGACTGTATGTCTTTGATGTGGCTTCACTCAACATCTACCGCGTTCATTCTCTGCTTGGGTCACATACAACAGATAAACAACTGCATGAGTGCGAGCATCAGCTAACGTAATTTTTCCCCCCATCAGTCACTTTTTATGTCTCTACACCGAGGCTGTATCCACCATCAGTGAATTTCACCACCTTAACGTAATTCGGTAATCAACTACAATCCAATTTGTGGTAAGGTCTTATGGGAGCAAACTGCTGAGGTCATTGGTCCCTAAGCTTACACACTACTTAATCTAACGTAAACCAACTTACGCTAAGGACGACACACACATCCACGCCCGAGCGAGGACTCCAACCTCCGATGGAGTGAGCCGCGCAGACCGTGACAAGACGCCCAGCCCGCGTGGCTACCTTGCGCGGTGCAACTACAATTAAATGCGCTAGATTGCGCCATGACAAGTGTGTACTGAATGTGTTCCAAATTTTTTTTGTAATTAATCCTTTGGTTTTCTATCAGTAAATCTTCGCCATTCATGATGAAAGGAACGTGTCTAATTACATAAATGATCTTGTTAGCTCCCTTACCGTTACCCACTTCACCCTCTGCATTTAATGCCGAAAGATCAGTGTGCATGCAGTATCAAAGCACACTTAAGGAAAGTAGACAGTGAAAAGGGGAATGTCCTATACGATAGACTCTAGTGTGGGTTAGGATACGTTGTCTTCTGTCATGCTCGTTTAAATTCTCGTTATCCGCTGTGCCAGATCTTAGTTCATTTCAGTTATTGGGTTGTACCCCTTGTGGTATAAATAAGTCATTCAAAGAAGAATGCTAATGAGTGAACATCACGTATCTGGAAGCGTGTTTTCTCAACAATCTTTGCACAAGAACTTAAACCCTCGTTAAGAATCCGTGCTTAGGTTCTTTCTATTACCAACGGTATGCGTTAAATTTCTAAAAAGCACCTTTCACAAACCGAGTACGCCCTCGAAACTATTACGAGTTCTCACTTTTTTTCATCTAAGAGCCAGAGCAAAAGGCATACATACCTAATTACTTCACAGAGACTTGATTAAAGAAAAAAAACAAATTTAAATTCTAAACCAATACCTGACAGTTCACCTTTCAGTACCCCATCCTCTACCGCTGTAAAATAAACGTTTGTATCGTGTCATAATTAAGCATTACACGGCAGTGATAAGCAGGATAACAATAAAGGCTAACAACAGGTTTCGTACGTTCATGATGCGTAAAAGCAGCAATACAAAATGTTTGACCAACATTATGAAGAAATAAACGTACTTTTAACTGAAACATAGCTGACATAAAGCTGAGAACAATATAAGTCATTCACTTCTGTTATAAATGAGTTACATTAGTGCATTGCATGACTTCTGTTCATTTCACACATTATAGATACAATTGAAATTTTATATCCAATATATTCCTCCTACCTTGCAAGGATCTTCTCTCCCACAGTTCTGCGGATTTTAGTGAACGGACAGATGGTAACTGCTGGGAAAGGTATGCGGTAAAGAGGATAATTAGTCATTTCTATGGTTGTCGAAGTCGGGCTGTCTTCATATTCGGTCCAAATGTTATAAACGAACAAGGCGCAGAACGCCGAACAGCAGAAAATAACAGCCACCCAATACAGCCTGAAACAGTGAAACAAGGGCTTCTCGAGAACATTGTAGATTCGCAGCTTTATATCCGTTATTCTTCACTTTTCAGACACAGAACTGTCGCGTAGGAAGATCTAGAAAAAGAAAGCAGAGATTAATTAATTGTGGTACAAAGAGCTACACTCCAACCACTAGTGGTGAGATGCGGAAAGCCTGTTCAGAGGACATTCGACTAACGCTGTCTTCAACTTTATGACCTCCTTACACATGTTATTGATCATTGTGCGACGGATGTTCTAATCTCCAATGTTATTTGACTTTCCTCTCAGTCCATTGGTAGACAACATTCAGAAACACTGTGACCCGACACTTGCAGTGTCATGGCTGTGATTGTTCTTCGAGTTTTAAACATGTGAGAATATAATCCATTTTTGAAATTCAAACTTTCTGTTGGGTCTCAATGAAATCTGAACAGTTGTTGGTCGTGTTTGGCCACTGTACACAATGAAAACACAAATACAGTTAGAAAAATAACTTAGGTACACGATAGTTTATATTTCTTATTTGAGGGTGGCTTAGCTATGGAAAAGTTCAAGAACAATTAAGGAATCTAGAAATCTACGCTGAGTATAAAAGAATTTTATTTGCTTCTTATGAGCTACACAACGCACATAAAATTGACACAGAGTAGAGTTCTCTAAAATCTCGATATAAATTACACAAAATTACGCTAACGTGTGTGTGTGTGTGTGTGTGTGTGTGTGTGTGTGTGTGTGTGTGTGTGTGTGCGTGGGTGGTGGAGAGGGGGTGGGAGAGGACGAAATTTTATGGGAGACTGTATGGGCAAAATGGATCCGCGCAACCCACGAATTTAAAGTTAACGAGACGCAAAGGAACCAAAAATTATACTCAAATAGGAATCACAAGCTGAATAGCAAACTAAACATGTTTAACCTACCCAGAATGTGGATCACGGTGCTATAGTTGTGACACTTACAAGCTTCGGTGTACTAGTCGCCACTAGACGGAGGCCGGGAGTTGTCTAGCTCAGCAAGTTTTCTCTCCGCCCCAACAGCTTTTTTGTTTAGAATAAAGTAATTAAAAAACCTCCACACTGATTCAATAGCTCAATGATGCTACCAATGTGATGAACGACAAAGTCGCTTACTTTCCGAAAACACAGGGGAACATGGCATAAACTGCCCACTCTTGGCGTACAAAACGTGCATTAACAAACAAGAGGTTGGTACTGCCCTGGAGCAGAGTCCCACAGCCTGGTCAATCTTTTCACACAAAGAACAGTAATAGGGCCCTTTCGTTTGACGTGATACATCAAAATTTTTGAGTGAAAGCAACCGACTTTCTCCTTCTGATCCTTCAAGGTCCATACAGAAAAGGCAAAAATGTCACAGTCAGTTACTATCTGAGGACGGAAATCGCTGCACAGAAGTCCCTGCCCTCTGCGCAGACAGATGCTATATCTAGCCGACAAAAGCACGGAGTGGGCCACGGTCACACCTCGCGAAACTGCTCAACTCCCCGCGGGTGTTCGACGCTCTTGTAGACTCACTGACAGCCTTCTTCCGACAAACAGGAACTAGACCACACTGGCAGTGTACCTTCCCAGGAATAAAAAAAAAAAATGGTTCAAATGGCTCTGAGCACTATGGGACTTAACTTATGAGGCCATCAGTCCCCTAGAACTTAGAACTACTTAAACATAACTAAACTAAGGACAACACACACATCTTTGCCCGAGGTAGGATTCGAACCTGCGACCGTAGCGGTCGCGTAGTTCCAGACTGCAGCGCCTAGAGCCGCTCGGCCACTACGGCCGGCCTAGGAATAAAAGACACAGATCTTTCCTCATAAGGAGGAAGAAAAATGAAACAATAACGCGTAGCGCAATGTGACAGCGATGTCAAAAAAACCGAGAACTGGATCGATTGAGATGAAAGCAATGTAGGTGCAATGACATCAAAAGACAAAAAACGTTCAACGTGAAGAAAATGCAGTGGCAATCGGAAATCTGTACAAGACCAGGATTTGAAACTTTCATTGTCATTAAAGTTTCTCCCTACAATTTCTGGTCACCGCTGCCAAAGGCGAATGTCGGATGAAAATCACAAAGTTCTCAAATTCGCAGAACCATGGCTCACCCTCCAACAAAGGATATACGTGTGGAAAGATCGGCGACAGTGATCATTTGAATCACATATAGCTGTACTTAGATGTCTTTTAACGGTTAGGTCGACAGCCCATGTTGATAAACATACGAAGGTTCGTATCCTGGTATGGAATCTATTTTCAATTGTCACTGCACATTCATAATCTATCAGTCCGTTCTCTACTAAAGTAACACGTCGTGTCATCTTCTGTTTCATTAAACTTACGTCTAAACGTCTCAGCTTCTCATGTGCTACACACTTATATTTTGTAATAACTAAAAGTCTCAGCATTTCCTGATAACGGTACATGGATCAGCACCATTTGTGAACAACCCTGAAGTCCATCAGCGTTATGTGACATATATGTGTGTCACGAACAGAATCACTCTTAACCCACGACCATCCATTATTTCGAATAGCAAGGTTTTCTCATACTCTATAAAGTTAATCTGATCCTTCGACATCATCCATATGTTAATAGGTATGGATACTATATCTTAGTTTGGAGCACAAAACGTGATTCTGTCTCATAGTCAAGAACCAAAACAAATTTTTAAATGAAAGAAATTAAAGTCAAATCATTAACAACAACTTATTACTTCATATTTCATTTGTTTGTGATCTAATACTCTGATATAATGATCTTCACAGGTTTCACAATTATAAATCAAACTCAGCTATCGTATCATACAATATGTCTTTAGCTTGACCTCGGAATAGTCGATACAGGCGTAACTGTTGCATAACAGTAGTAGAATAGTTTATCGTGCATAGGAGTGTTTAACATTGTCACATGTAATTAGTGTAACATGCTACGTCTTTACATCCTCATGATATTGTCCTAAATTTAGAGATGATTTCTTCTTCCTTCTGGACTTTAATTCCTGTCGTCACTAGTTCAGAATTCTCATTACTGGATTTGGGAACTTTTGCGGCAGAAGAAAGAAGAAAATCTGAAAATGGAATTGCAAAGCTTCGCTGTAGATATAGTGGGGGTCGGCGAAGTGAAATGCAAAGAAGATAAGGGTTTCAGTATATAAGAATATGGGATAACATCAACAGCAATTTCGCTTTAATGTATACTTCGGATTGCATATATTATTCAGTAATGTTTATGCTGTGAATATTTTTATTAATGTTATTTAATTCAGTGAGCTATATGTCAATACATTACTAGTATTTTTTATGTGTTGTATGTAGACACGCTGGAATAGTTAAGGGTGTAACATTATCTGCAAGAGTATCGACCGATAGGCTTCTGTAATGTCTTTGGACGCTCCTCTGCGCGGAATAGTTGTTGGAGAGGCAGTCATTGCTTTTGCGTTACTAGAATGTTTCTGGCTCAATCGTAAAATGTAGTTCAGTCAAAGTGTGATGAGATGTGTGTGTGCTTATGATGGTACTGAAATGTTCGTCGTTATGGTGCGATGAGATGATTTTGTATGGACAGACAGTATTTAGAATTATGTGGGTACAACTTCAAGAGCTTAACTGACAACAAAATATACTGTGTGGCCAATGCTGTACATTTTAAATCGACGCCATGAAGAGCCTGTACAATTTATTGCTGCATAACTTTATCCGCAGAAACCCAAAGAAGATTCAGCACAAATTAAAGTCTAACCAATCTACTGTACGAGTTTGTACAGGCATTCCGGCGTTTAGAACTGGTTGTGAGCAAATTATAGTTTTTCGTTGTGGTAGTAATTGTTCCTCCCCCCATGAACCATGGACCTTGCCGTTGGTGGGGAGGCTTGCGTGCCTCAGCGATACAGATGGCCGTACCGTAGGTGCAACCACAACGGAGGGGTATCTGTTGAGAGGCCAGACAAACGTGTGGTTCCTGAAGAGGGGCAGCAGCCTTTTCAGTAGTTGCAGGGGCAACAGTCTGGATGATTGACTGATCTGGCCTTGCAACATTAACCAAAACGGCCTTGCTGTGCTGGTACTGCGAACGGCTGAAAGCAAGGGGAAACTACAGCCGTAATTTTTCCCGAGGACATGCAGCTTTACTGTATGATTAAATGATGATGGCATCCTCTTGGGTAAAATATTCCGGAGGTAAAATAGTCCCCCATTCGGATCTCCGGGCGGGGACTACTCAGGAGGATGTCGTTATCAGGAGAAAGAAAACTGGCGTTCTACGGATCGGAGCGTGGAATCTCAGATCCCTTAATCGGGCAGGTAGGTTAGAAAATTTAAAAAGGGAAATGGATAGGTTAAAGTTAGATATAGTGGGAATTAGTGAAGTTCGGTGGCAGGAGGAACAAGACTTCTGGTCAGGTGACTACAGGGTTATAAACACAAAATCAAATAGGGGTAATGCAGGAGTAGGTTTAATAATGAATAGGAAAATAGGAATGCGGGTAAGCTACTACAAACAGCATAGTGAACGCATTATTGTGGCCAAGATAGATACGAAGCCCACACCTACTACAGTAGTACAAGTTTATATGCCAACTAGCTCTGCAGATGATGAAGAAATTGAAGAAATGTACGATGAAATAAAAGAAATTATTCAGATAGTGAAGGGAGACGAAAATTTAATAGTAATGGGTGACTGGAATTCGAGTGTAGGAAAAGGGAGAGAAGGAAACATAGTAGGTGAATATGGATTGGGGCTAAGAAATGAAAGAGGAAGCCGCCTAGTAGAATTTTGCACAGAGCACAACTTAATCATAGCTAACACTTGGTTTAAGAATCATGAAAGAAGGTTGTATACGTGGAAGAACCCTGGAGGTACTAAAAGGTATCAGATAGATTATATAATGGTAAGACAGAGATTTAGGAACCAGGTTTTAAGTTGTAAGACATTTCCAGGGGCAGATGTGGACTCTGACCACAATCTATTGGTTATGACCTGTAGATTAAAACTGAAGAAACTGCAAAAATGTGGGAAATTAAGGAGATGGGACCTGGATAAACTGAAAGAACCAGAGGTTGTACAGAGTTTCAGAGAGAGCATAAGGGAACAATTGACAGGAATAGGGGAAAGAAATACAGTAGAAGAAGAATGGGTAGCTCTGAGGGATGTAGTAGTGAAGGCAGCAGAGGATAAAGTAGGTACAAAGACGAGGGCTGCTAGAAATCCTTGGGTAACAGAAGAAATATTGAATTTAATTGATGAAAGGAGAAAATATAAAAATGCAGTAAATGAAGCAGGCAAAAAGGAATACAAACGTCTCAAAAATGAGATCGACAGGAAGTGCAAAATTGCTAAACAGGGATGGCTAGAGGACAAATGTAAGGATGTAGAAGCTTATCTCACTAGGGGTAAGATAGATACTGCCTACAGGAAAATTAAAGAGACCTTTGGAGAGAAGAGAACCACGTGTATGAATATCAAGAGCTCAGATGGCAGCCCAGTTCTAAGCAAAGAAGGGAAGGCAGAAAGGTGGAAGGAGTATATAGAAGGTTTATACAAGGGCGATGTACTTGAGGACAATATTATGGAAATAGAAGAGGATGTAGATGAAGACGAAATGGGAGATACGATACTGCGTGAAGAGTTTGACAGAGCAGTGAAAGACCTGAGTCGAAACAAGGCCCCCGGAGTAGACAACATTCCATTAGAACTACTGACGGCCTTGGGAGAGCCAGTCATGACAAAACTCTACCAGCTGGTGAGCAAGATGTATGAGACAGGCGAAATACCCTCAGACTTCAAGAAGAATATAATAATTCCAATCCCAAAGAAAGCAGGTGCTGACAGATGTGAAAATTACCGAACTATCAGTTTAATAAGCCACGGCTGCAAAATACTAACGCGAATTCTTTACAGACGAATGGAAAAACTGGTAGATGCAGACCTCGGGGAGGATCAGTTTGGATTCCGTCGAAATGTTGGAACACGTGAGGCAATACTGACCTTACGACTTATCTTAGAAGAAAGATTAAGAAAAGGCAAACCTACGTTTCTAGCATTTGTAGACTTAGAGAAAGCTTTTGACAATGTTGACTGGAATACTCTTTTACAAATTCTAAAGGTGGCAGGGGTAAAATACAGGGAGCGAAAGGCTGTTCATAATTTGTACAGAAACCAGATGGCAGTAATAAGAGTCGAGGGGCATGAAAGGGAAGCAGTGGTTGGGAAAGGAGTGAGACAGGGTTGTAGCCTCTCCCCGATGTTATTCAATCTGTATATTGAGCAAGCAGTAAAGGAAACAAAAGAAAAATTTGGAGTAGGTATTAAAATTCATGGAGACGAAGTAAAAACTTTGAGGTTCGCCGATGACATTGTAATTCTGTCAGAGATGGCAAAGGACTTGGAAGAGCAGTTGAACGGAATGGAGAGTGTCTTGAAAGGAGGATATAAGATGAACATTAACAAAAGCAAAACGAGGATAATGGAATGTAGTCAAATTAAATCGGGTGATGCTGAGGGAATTAGTTTAGGAAATGAGACACTTAAAGTAGTAAAGGAGTTTTGCTATTTAGGAAGTAAAATAACTGATGATGGTCGAAGTAGAGAGGATATAAAATGTAGACTGGCAATGGCAAGGAAAGCGTTTCTGAAGAAGAGAAATTTGTTATCATCGAATATAGATTTATGTATCAGGAAGTCGTTTCTGAAAGTATTTGTTTGGAGTGTAGCCATGTATGGAAGTGAAACATGGACGATAACTAGTTTGGACAAGAAGAGAATAGAAGCTTTCGAAATGTGGTGCTACAGAAGAATACTGAAGATAAGGTGGATAGATCACGTAACTAATGAGGAGGTATTGAATAGGATTGGGGAGAAGAGAAGTTTGTGGCACAACTTGACTAGAAGAAGGGATCGGTTGGTAGGACATGTTTTGAGGCATCAAGGGATCACAAATTTAGCATTGGAGGGCAGCGTGGAGGGTAAAAATCGTAGAGGGAGACCGAGAGATGAGTACACTAAGCAGATTCAGAAGGATGTAGGTTGCAGTAGGTACTGGGAGATGAAGCAGCTTGCACAGGATAGAGTAGCATGGAGAGCTGCATCAAACCAGTCTCAGGACTGAAGACAACAACAACAACAATAATTGTTCTTCTCCAGCCCGAACATTGTCCGTGACAGGGTCCTCCCTTTCCTTAAGTGAAATTCCGAGTTGTATTAAGAGGCAGAAGCTTACCCACATCAGTTAACGATAATCTAATAACATTTGTTTTTGCGATTGGTTTGAAACAGTCGAAACATTGTCAATGCTTTATGGTAACTGCTCACAACTGAACAACAGTTGAATAATAATGACAGTGTGATCAACTTTTTGTGAAACCAAAAGGTAATAACCTTAATTCCTTTGAAAGACTGTTTAAAAAGTATTTTCAAAAGTAAAAGGTCATACTCAGATTAAATGATTTTAACTATCGTCAGTAATATCACGTGTCCAATGACAGCTTTCAAGCTTGGTTTTACTAAACATTGCTTTTCAGTTTGAAAGAGCATTACTTCCAATTGTCAAAACACGAATGTCAGTTTTTTATTTTAGATTATTTGTTACTGATTAACGAAACTAACTGCTCAAGCATTGCAGCGAGCATTACACTATAGATATTGCTAAAATCACTACACCAAAAAAATGTATTCCATCATTGCTCGATTTTCGAAGCTAATATATAAGAGCAAATACAAATGTATTCCGGTACAGGTATACTGAAGACAGCCAATATTAAGCATTAAGGTGAGTAACGTCGTAATATTTTGCTGGACGCGGCCCAATTGTTATAGAGAATTTAATGGGTAGCGCTAGAGCCTTGAGTAGCTCTTCTGTTTAACAGACAGAAAAGAAACTCATCTTTTCCTGCAATATTTCCATTTCATAGCTGTGTCAAAGATTGTGAGAAGTTGAGTAGTGTCATATGGTAATAACAAACCGAGGTGAGTTATGCTGCTACTGTCATTATTCCAATATTTCATTACACTAGAGTTGCTCACGCAGCGAGCTGATGATCGTAGTTTGTTTCAGCTAACTGTGCATATTAGTGAAAAGGAAATCAGAACAAATGACTACTGAAATTTCAAATCGACCATATATCACTTAACCGAGATCTTGTTTATCGTTGTAGATAGAAAAGCGGGTTAAGGACGAATCGCCGCCCGTGGTGGCCGTGCGGTTCTAGGCGATACAGTCCGGAACCGCGGGACTGCTACGGTCGCAGGTGCGAATCCTGCCTCGGGCATGGATGTGTGTGATGTCCTTAGCTTAGTTAGGTTTAAGTAGTTCTAAGTTCTAGGGGACTGATGACCTAAGATGTTAAGTCCCATAGTGCTCAGAGCCATTTGGACGAATCGGCTGTAACACATGTAACGTTACTACACGATAATTTTACTTCGGAGAGATGCCTTATTCCATACTGCAGAGATCCTTAGGAAAACGTGTCATTACAGACAAAATGTAGTTTATACGTGGTTTACGGTGACAGGGCAGTGTAATTTGATTACCATTGTTCTGAAATTGATGAAAGCCCGATTTGAAATTTTCAGGTGTAAGACAAATTTCAGTAAGCACTAGCATAGAAGGTTGAATTCAGTAAAGAAGGTGGAATAAGAAACACAATATCACGTTCTGAGTACAGAGTTGTTTGACAATAAATTAGATATCAAAATGGAAACAAAGACTATGGCGGATATAAACAACGTAGTAATGAAGCAGGAAGATTTTAATGACATTATGGAAAATGTAAATGAAAATTACATGGGATACGACAGTATTTTGGACGAAAGTGTAACAGAAGTGAAGCCAGTAGTGGGGCAGGAAATCAAATTGGGTGCAGATCGTATGGATGTGGTAACAGAAATGGTTAAATCAATGAAACCTTGTTTAACTGCCATGAGAAATGAAACTGATGAACCACATAAATCTTTGAGCCCCAATTTGAAGAAGTCAGATCAATTTTTGAGCACTGACTTAAATAATTTGAGAACTGAGTTACGAAATTCTAATCAATCTTTGAATAGTAAAATTCACACATCTATTCAGTCTATGAAATGGACAAGAAAATTGGAGATGAAAGGGAAACCCTTAATATTTGTTTACCAATGAAATAAAGAATATGAAGTCAAGTACGCAACAGCAATTGAGTGGCTTTATCGAAGAGAATAGCAAGTATGTGGTGTCCAAAGTAAATCAAAATGTAGATATAAATATGAAGAATGTCAGTAAACAGATGTTGATCTAAAGAGAGGAAGGTTAAGCAGATCAGAGGTAAAGCAGTCTGCAACTCCTTTGCATGAAAAAATGGATATGGTTAAACAAGAATCGGGATCTCAATTATAGGGAGCTGTAAACGTGAGTAACACAGAAACAAACAAAGTTCAGGAATGTGTGGAAAACCTAGAGAGTACCAGAAGTTTTACTGTAAGCCAAGAGATAGGAGGATCATGTCAGAATCAGATAGGTAGTGATCTCGACAATTTTTATGCAAAAGGCAGAAGTCATTCGGCTGTGTTCATGGATAAGTCTAGGCCATTAATACCAAAAGAACTTCTGGAGGAAAGCCGCGTGAGAACTGCCACAACAAGGTTGAGTGGAGATGCAAGTACCTGGGCTGTTCGCGCCTCAGGAGGTTGCGAAACGCTCTATGAATTTTTGAAAATGTTTGGAAAAGAATACTGGTCAGCAGATAAGCAAGAGGAATTCGAGTATGAAAACCTATTGCAAGGACCTGTGTAAAAAGTCGGAATACCTGAAGAGCAAATGAGTGGAAAATGACTGCTGGACATACTGAGCGACAGACTACCACGAAATGTCCGAAGTTATCTTGTGGGGGACTGTGATAAAATCTCTATGACGAAAACAACGCTTCATATCGGTAAAGGGGCGTAGTTCTGCAAATAGAATTGCGAGGCTCCGACACCAACAGAAAAGAAATCAGTTTTGCTGCAAGAATAACGATATAACTGACAGTCAATAGGAAAATTTGTTACGGATAGTCAAGGTCGCGCAGAGGCTACCGGGCCCGAACAACAAAATTCTAATGGCTTGTTTAAGATGTGTCAGAAATGCAAGTTCATGCAATTACATGTGCTGCCGGAGCTAATACACGCGCATGGACGAGTGGTGCTGTCGCACCGGTTCTAGCCCAGTGTTCAGTTGAAAATGCGCAAGGTGTCTCAATAAATGAAGTTGAAACTGTGGTTGAGGATAAGGAATGATGACAGCAGATGAATAAGATGTACGAGGGTTTAGAAGAAGGAAACAGTGAAAGGTTTTATAGAGAATAATGATGAAGCTACGAGGAAGAGAAAGGAAAGTGTATTTAATAAACATATGAATGACGAATATATAACCAGTG
The DNA here is from genome assembly GCF_023897955.1 of Schistocerca gregaria. Taxonomy (NCBI): domain Eukaryota; kingdom Metazoa; phylum Arthropoda; class Insecta; order Orthoptera; family Acrididae; genus Schistocerca; species Schistocerca gregaria. The sequence continues at coordinate 541,979,486 of NC_064923.1, forward strand.
AATTAGATGAAATTTGTAGTTATCATGAGAAGTGTAAATCGTTTGAGGTATATAAGAATAATTTTGTTGATGCCATTGCTGAACCCAATGAAGTAAGCGTATTAAAATGGACAATTGGAAACTGTGCTATGGGGCAAGAGCTTGGACCTTTGGTGACTGCGTAACATTAATAAGTAAAACCGAGAATTTTAATGTATATGAAGTTACAGCCAATGTAATACATTCAGATGAATGTGACAGAGAGAGAGTTCTTGGTGATACGATAAATACTACAGAAATTAAAGTATTCCGTATCAAGAGGTTGAAAGAGGAAGGGAAAGTAAGAAGAAGCCACCAGATAAAATGCTAAAGCAGGAGGAAATTCAGTGGGGAGATTTAGAAATTGAACAAGATTTATTGTGGGAAGATAAAGGAATTGAAGTACGGCGATGTGAACAGACAATGATCCCAGTGAAAGTATACGATGAAGAAACACAAGTGTTAGTTGATAGTGGCAGTCAAATTAGTGCTTTGTCTCAGTTATTTTACAAGCATATAAAAAGAAAATCAGGAAAAGCGGAAGCGCTAGTTATGGGAGTGAAAATAATAGGTGCAATGGGTGGTGGCAAACCAGTTAAAGCGTACATCTTGATAGAATTCGATATTAATAATATATTGTTTGTACATGACTTTTCAGTGCTTCCTCAGTTTGTACTGAGATAGCTGTAGGTACGGGCTGGTAAAGAAACATGGAGTAATTACTGACTGTAATAGAAAATAAACGGCTTGTACAGTAGGTGAGAAAAAAATGGAAGTGAACATCGATAGTGTTGTGGCAACTGATATGAGAGAGGATATAGCTCTGAGAATTGTTACATTATCGGAGTGTGTAGGCTAAGGTGAAGGAACTAAGAATTATCGTGTTAGAAATGTGAACAGAGCGAACACATCTGTAGATTATTTGCGAGCCTTAATAGAAACAATATCGTAAGTAACATTAGAACAGAAGGATGAGTTGTACAATGTTTTGGTGAGCAACAAAGAAGTGCCTTCAGACAAGCCTGGTTTAATGCATGACTTTTAGTATGAAATAGAAACGATACCATATGAACTATTATTTTATTATTTGGGCCATTTTACCAAACACCATTAAATAGAGAAGAAGCAGTACAAAAAGAAATAAATCGTATGTAAGACTGGGGAATAACACGAAAATCTAGGAGTCAATATAATAATTATATATATATATATATATATATATATATATATATATATATATATAATGCAGGAGTCAATATTTCTAGTCAACAAAAAATACGCTGGAGTGAGGATTGTGACAGATGCTCGTGACCTCAAAAAGAAGTGAAACCTGAAAGTGGTAGGCCAGAAAGTCTTGACAATATGCCAGAGAAATTCCATAAGGTAAAATATATGATAAGTCTTGATCAGACCGCAGAATGAAGGCAAATCTGCCCTTGAAACAGATTCGAGGAAAGCTGACTGCATTTAACTTTGCAGGAAAATGTTATCATTACAAAGTGATTCCTTTTGGATTTATCTGAGTCAAAGTTTATCCGAGCTTTGGATGGGGTGTTAGGGAAAACAGGATAACCACATATGCAAACGATCTGTTGATAGCGACATCATTATGGAAAGAGCATTGTGAATTGTTAGATGAGACTTTTTGGATGTTAAAAACAGGTAGAAATACTCTGAAAACAATAAGTGTGAATTTCTAAAAAAAAAGTTGGAGTTCTTTGGCCATATTATTACAACTGGAATGACAGAAGATCCTGGGAAATTAGAAGCAACCAGGGAGTGTCAGCCTCCAAAGACTAGAAAACAGTTACAATTGCTTTTGGATCTATGTAATTTCTATCGTAAATATGTAAGTGGACAGCCTTTGATGATCCAGATTTATGTAATCTGCCGAAACAGAATAGTGCATATGTATCGACAGAAAAATATCAAGCAGGAATTGACCACTTGAAACAAGAACTAATGATCAATTCTTCACCACCCAGAACCATCTTTGCCATTTCATACTCACTGATTCACTTGATTATGGCATTGGAGTTCACCTATTTCAGGAAATAGGAAAAAGAGAAGATAAAAAAAGTCATGCAATAGTTTTTGCAAGAAAGACGTCATCCAAATACGAGCGAAACTACACAGTGTCAGGAACAGATGTATTAGCTATCATACGGGATATTAGGAAATTCGAAGGTTATTGAAGGAGACGCAAAATAACAGTACATAACGATCGTAAAACGTTGATGTTTTCAAAGAGTTATCGTCTGAAGCATGACAGATTGACAAGGTGGGCAGTAATCATATAGATGATTCATTATGAAATTTGTACATTAAAGGAGCTGATAACTGTGTAGCAGATGCCTTGCAAGACTGCCATTTTATCCTGGTGGTAAAACTAACAGGGAGAGATCAGAGAGAACATTTAAAACGATGTATTTTAACGAGGTTGAAGGTAAAAAAAAAAAGAGAACACATGTAAAAATATACATCGTTATCAATCTGAAGATGAATGTTTCACGCTAGTGAAAAATAAAAATGATGCTAGAGATGAAGAAGGTGCCAAATATAGAAACTATTAAAAACTGTACTATGGCATATTACATTTACGAAAGATTGAAACTTGTGAACACTGCCGAATATGTTGGCCAAGTAAGTGCATATCTGAATTGCCTATTACTATTTAGCTTATGGCCACTGTGGACCAAAAATGTGTACACATAAAATATCTGAACATGTAATATTTTTTAATATAACTAAGAAAGTAAGAGAAAGTGTATGGGCTTGTAATAAATGTCAGAGAGAAAAAGTGATGGACTTAACGAGTCATGGTGCTGTGCAAAGCATTTAGCCTAAAGACAATCTGGAAATTTCGGCAATGGACATTTATGGTCCACTGCTAGAAACGACAGGAAACTTTGTATAGATTTTGGTGGCGTTGGATACTTTTTCCAAAGTTATAAAATTGTATACTTTGAGAAAAGCTACTGCAAGAGCAGTATTCGTAAAATTTTCAAATAAACATTTTGTGGAAATCGGACAATCAAAACCTATATTATCTGACAATGGGCTTCAATTACATCCCAAGTTTGGAATGAGGAAATAAAGGAACTGGTGTAGTGATTCATATTGCGGCTTACCACCGGAAAACTAACCCATCTGAACGATTTATGAGTGAATTGGTCAATTATGTTAGGACTTATTGTCACAGTGATGATACAGCTTGGGGCAAATATGTATCTGAAATGGAAGAAATAATGAATTCTTCTTACATGAAATAATGAGCTTTTCTCCAATTGAAATTAGTTTTGGTCATTAACCAAAAAGCATACTAGAAGAGATAATCAAATTACCACCAACATAAAAATTGGGTATGTCACACAAAAAGAAACTGTTGAGAGAAAAGATGATTAAGTGCGTTGAAGCATGAATAAAGAGGCTTGATGATAAAGTGAAAAAAGTTAAATTCAAGGTAGGAGACGTTGTTATCATGAAAACGCACGAAAAAGCCAGTGTAACCGACAATGAAATACACACTTTCAAAGTCATTAACAAATGACCAATTAAGATTGAGTGTGTTCTTCATCCTAATGCTTTTTGCTTGGTTTACCCTCGGTCTTTGAAAGGTGAGGTGTCTGTAACGTTATAGATCTGAAACATTACCAAAATAAAAAAAATAATTGATGTTAACATTCATTTATGAAGTCAAAAATAAAAGTATAAAAATATGTAATGTGACTTAACTATAAAATTTATATGAATAAGTACAGAGTATCAGATGATACTACTTTAATAACATTCATTATGTATGTAAAATTTTTATAGGTATGTGAACTGAGACTGGTTACGTTAGTTACAGATAACGAGCAATAGCATCAAAGAGATGAACTGAAAGCTTGGATAATGTTTCTAGAAAGTAACTAAAGTGGTGAACAGATAAATAATTGGAAGTGAATGTCTATGAACATGCTTGACATGCAGGCACCAGAACACAAAATATGCTGAAAGGTTGTTCAGCACTAGTGAAATATATGTGTTCTTTTACAGGAATGAAACATAAAATATGCTAACATAAAAAGTAATAAATGCTTATAAGGACTGATATGTCATAGTGAGAAAATTACTGAGAGGATATATAAATGGACAAAGATAAAATTATGCTGTTTAAAGTACAGTTAAGTAATAATTTGTCAAAATCTCTATGATTAATAACTATTAATTTTGTGAACAAAAATATTTTTTAATTATTGGTAAGAGTGACAAAAACGCTTTCCGTGTATTTCTGCGTATGTAAAAATGTATGTGTATAAATACTGTAATTGAAATATTGACAAAATTGTTATTGTAGTTCATGCAGCTATGATATGAAAAATTTTCATAAAACTGGTAGTCACTGCTCTGTTGAAATTTCAAAATACCATAAGCACTATGTTCTGTGTTTGAAGTTTCCTTGAGTCTACTACATCTTGTAATGTAGATCAATGAAAAGTGTAACATTATCAGTAAGAGTATCGATCGGTAGGCTTCATTAATGTCTCTGGACGGACCTGCACGCGAAATAGTTGTTGGAGAGGCAGCCATTGCTTTTACATTGATAGAGTGCTTATGGTTCAGACGTAAAATGCATTACAGTCAAATTGTGCTGTGATCTGTGAGTGTCTGTGAGATAGTAAAATGATCGTCGTTATGATACAATGAAAAGATTTCGTATAGACAGACAGTATTTGGAATTATGTGGGAACAGTAGAAAACTTCTAGAGCTTAGCTGGCAACAGAATGTACTGTGGTGCCAATGCTGTGTATTGCAAGAGCGATGAAGAGCGCGTACAGTTTATTTTTACATTATGTTATCCGCCGAAGCACCTAAAAAGATTCAGCACAAATTAAGATTTAACTAGTTTATTGTTCGGGTTTGTACTGACATTCCAGCGTTTAGAACTCATAGTGTTCAAATTGTAATTTCTCATTGTTTGTTGTGCTCCAGTCCGAAAATTTTCCGTGATAGGGTCCTCCCTTTCCTTAAGTGGAATTCCAAGTTGTATTAAGACACAGAAACTTATCCAGATGAGTGAACAATAATCTAATAACATTTTTTTTTTTTTTGTGATTAGCTTGAAACAGTCGAAACTCTGAGAATGCTTTATGTTAACTGTTCACAATTGAACAACAGTTAAATAATAATGTTTTCTGAAACCAAAAGGTAATAACCTTAATTTCTTTGAAAGACTGTTCAAAAAGTATTTCACAAAAGTAACAGGTCATGGTCAGATTAAATGATTTTTACAAACGTCAGTACTACCACGTTTCCAATGATAGCTTTCAGGATTTTTTTATTAAACATTGCTTTTTAATTTGAAACAGAATATTGTTTCATCTGTCAAAACATGAATGTCATTCATCAGTTTTACATTATTTGTTAGTGATTAACAAATTAACTGCTTAAGCATTGCAGCGAGCATTACACTGTAGTTATTGCTAAAAACACTAAACCAGAAAATGTATTCAATTATTGCTCCATTTTCGAAGCTAATATATAAGAGAAAATACAGACGTATTCCTTACACACTACTTAACCTAAATTATCCTAAGGACAAACACACACACACACACCCATGCCCAATGGAGGACAAGAACCTCCGCCGGGACCAGCCACATTAAGGTGAATAACGTCGGAATATTCTGCTGGATGCGACTCTATTGCTATAGAGAATTTAATGGGTAGCGCTAGAGCCTTGAGTAGCTGTTCTCTTTAACAGACAGAAAAGAAACCCATCCTTTCCTGTAGCATTCTATTTCACAACTGTGTCAGTGTATTGTGAGAAGTTGAATAGTGCTGTTTGCTAATAGAATAACTAGGTGAGTTACACTGCTATTGTCATTATTCCAATATTTGATCATACTAGAGTTGTTCGCGCAGCGAGCTGGCGACCGCAAGTTTGTTTCAGCTAACTGTGCAGGTTAATGAACAGGAAATCAGAACAAATGAAATCTCAAATCGATCATTGAAAAATATTTCAGTTACGCGAGACTTCGTTTATCGTCATTAACAGTAAAGTTTATTAATACGAATAACACCCACTTTACATCGGATCAGACGCATTATTCCATATTGTAGGGCCGCGCGGGATTAGCCGAGCGGTCAGATAGCGCTGCAGTCATGGACTGTGCGGCTGATCCTGGCGGAGGTTCGAGTCCTCCCTCGGGCGTCTGTGTGTGTGTGTGTGTGTGTGTGTGTGTGTGTGTGTGTGTGTGTGTGTGTGTTTGTCCTTAGGATAATTTAGGTTAATTAGTGTGTAAGCTTAGTGACTGATAACCTTAGCAATCAAGTCCCATAAGATTTCACACACATTTGAATATTTTGAACATATTGTAGGGATCCTTTGGAACACTCGTCATTACAAAGTGCAGTGTGGGAATGGCGGCGTTATTACGGGAGTAGAATTCATTATGAAAAGGAAGGTAAGGCAGAGGGTGAGTTATTGTGAACAGTTCAGTAATGGGACTATTCTCTTCAAATTCAACAGCAAACTAAAACTGACAACGATAGTTCAGGTGTAATGTAGGAGTCACAAGAAGAAGATGAAGAGATAGAGAGAGTATATGAGGATACTGAACAGGAATATAGTAAGCAAAGGAGGACTGAATGCGGTTGTAGGGGAAAGGATAGAAGGAAAATTTACAAGGAAATAAGGGCTTGATAGCCCGTCCAGTTAGTCATGCGGTCTGGCGCATTGCTTTCCTGGCGGGAAGGCGTGCCGGTCCACTTTCTCCATCTAAGCTTACACCATATTGGGGTTACCCTCGTCTGGTGTGAGAGGGGGGGGGTTTCCACTGGGGGCCGAACTGCACAATAACCCTGGGTTCGGTGTGGGCGGCTGTGGGGTCAGTGGACGGCTGTAGTCTGTTGTGAACTGCTGAGGGTTACGGCGAAGACGAAGCTTCTCCGTCGTTTCTAGGTCCCCAGTTCCATACAATACAGGACAATACAATTGGATTGATAGTAAGAAAGAGAGGCGAGATAGACTAGTTCAGTGCAACAATAAATTTTAGGTAGTAATAGCGAGTAATCTGTTCAAGAATCAGAAGAGGAGGAGATATACTTCAAAAGATTCAAAAACAGTGGAACATACCAGATGGAACACATCATGGTCCGACAGAGATACCGATATCAGATATTGGAATTTAAAGCTCACTCAGGAGCAGATATAAACTCAGATTACAATTAAGTAGTGATAAAGAGTAAATAGAAGTTTTAGAGAATCGTCCAGAAGGAAGATCGTGGAACGCAGTGGGATAGTGATGTACTGAGGAATGCTGAGATGTGCTTGAAGTTCACTAATGATATCGATACTGTGATAAGAATACCGTAACAGGCTGTTTAGCTGAAGACGAGTGGACATCTCTAAACTGAGCAATCACAGATGTTGTACAGTCAAACATAGGTACAAGGGAGGTAACTCCGAAAAAGCCTTGAGCAGCAGAAGAAATACTTCAATTGTTTCACGAAAGAAGCAGGTACAAAAATGTTCAGGAAAGTCAGTAATACAGACATATAAATAAATAGGATGCGCAGGGAAGCTACGTGCGAAATGGGTACAAGAAAGTGTGAAGACATCGAAAAAGAAAGGAAAATCGGAAGGACCGATTCAGCATATAGATGTGTCACTGAAATGAACAGCAAGGGTGGCAACATTAAGACTGCAGTCATAACCCCACTGTTAAAAGCAGAGGAGAGAGTGGGTAAATGGAAGCAGTACATTGAACACCTCTATAAATTTTCTGATGATGCTATTAAAGAAGAAATTGAAGGTAAAATGGAAGAGATAGTGGATCCAATAATAGACTGAACGTCTAAAACATCTATGAAAGGCTTGAGATCAAATGAGGCAGAAGGGATAGTTGACATTCCATAGGAATTTTTGAAATCATTATTGTAATCAAATGATTATTCAGTTTCATGTTTAGAATCTATGACATAGGCGACTTACCATCAGACTTTCGAAAAAACGTCATCTGTACAATTCTGAAAATAGAAAGAGAAGATAAGCGTGAGAATTATCGCACAAACACCGTAACAGCTCACGTATCCAAGCTGATAACAAGAATAATAAACATAAGAAAGGAAAAGAAAATAGAGGATCATTCAGTTGACCATCAGTCTGACTTCAGGTAATGTAAACGCACCAGAGAGGCAGTTCTAACCTTCCGGTCGATAAAGGAAGCGAGACTGAAGGAAAATCAAGACGCAGTTGTGTGATTTGATGATCTAGAATAAGCATTCGTCAATGTAAAAAGGTGCAAGATATTGGAAATTCTGAGTAAAATAGCAATAATCTATAGGGAAAGACGGGTAATATTCAGGGTGTTACAAAAAGGTACGGCCAAACTTTCAGGAAACATTCCTCACACACAAATAAAGAAAAGATGTTATGTGGACATGTATCCGGAAACGCTTAATTTCCATGTTAGAGTTCATCTTAGTTTCGTCAGTATGTATTGTACTTCGTCGATTCACCGCCAGTTGGCCCAATTGAAGGAAGGTAATGTTGACTTTGGTGCTTGTGTTGACATGCGAGTCATTGCTCTACAGTACTAGCATCAAACACATCAGTAGGTAGCATCAACAGGTTAGTGTTCATCACAAACGTGGTTTTTCAGACAGTGCAATGTTTACAAATGCGGAGTTGGCAGATGCCCATTTGATGTGTGAATTAGCACGGGGAAATAGCCGTGGCGCGATACATTTGTATCGAGACAGATTTCCAGAACGAAGTGTCCCGACAGGAAGACATTCGAAGCAATTGATCGGCGTCTTAGGGAGCACGGAACATTCCAGCCTATGACTCGCGACTGGGGAAGACCTAGAACGACGAGGACACCTGCAATGGACGAGGCAATTCTTCGTGCAGTTCACGATCACCCTAATGTCAGCGTCAGAGAAGTATGTTGACTACGTCACTATGTGGAGAGTGCTACGGGAGAACCAGTTGTTTCCGTACCAGCGTGTGCAGGCACTATCAGCAGCTGACTGGCCTCCACGGGTACACTTCTGCGAATGGTTTATCCAACAATGTGTCAATCTTCATTTCAGTGCAAATGTTCTCTTTACGGATGAGGTTTCATTCCAACGTGATCAAACTGTAAATTTTCACAATCAACATGTGTGGGCTGACGAGAATCCGCAGGCAATTGCGCAATCACGTCATCAACAACAGTACACGTTTGGGCAGGCATTGTTGTTGATGTCTTGATTGGGCCCCATGTTCTTCCACCTACGCTCAACGGAGCACGTTAACATGATTTCATACGGGATACTCTACCTGTGCTGCTAGAACATGTGCCATTACAAGTACGACACAACATGTGGTTCATGCACGATGGAGCTCCTGATCATTTCAGTCGAAGTGTTCGTACGCTTCTCAACAACAGATTCGGTGACCGATGGATTGGTAGAGGCGGACCAATTCCATGGCCTCCACGCTCTCCTGATCTCAACCCTCTTGACTTTCATTTATGGGGGCCTTTGAAAGCTCTTGACTACGCAAATGCAGGGTTTCCGTGCGACAGAGGGTGGATGTATGTACCGTCGCTAACAGAGAACATTTTGAACATTTTCTGTAACAAAGTGTTTAAAGTCACGTTTGTACGTTCTGGTGCTGTGTGTTTCCATTCCATGATTAATGTGATTTGAATAGAAGTAATAAAATGAGCTCTAACATGGAAAGTAAGCGTTTCCGGACACATGTCCACATAACAAATTTTCTTTGTGTGTGATGAGTGTTTCCTGAAAGTTTGGCCGTACCTTTTTGTAACACCCTGTATAATGAGTACAGGAACTAGGAGGGACAAACAAGAGTGGGAGACGAAGAACGAAATCCTCGAATCAAAAAAATCATAATTGTGCGGGTACTATGGGAAGCAAACGCTGGGATATTCGGAAGTTTGGGTCTGCCCGTGAAGTGTGCTCAGATAGCCGAAGCAGTGAAGTTGATCACTCATGTGAAGTGAGAAATTTGGTTTCGAGTCCCTGTCCGGCACAAATTTTCATTTGTTTCCAGTTGATTATGTAATATGGTGGTACCGTATTCGCAGTTTGATTATATTTCAAGAAAACAATTATATTCGTGTCAGCTGTACTGTGATTGCTAAAGGTTAGTACTACAGAAGTTTATTGGTTCGCATCTGTTGTCGAAATTGAAAACATGCCGAAACTCCAACGACAAAAAAAAGTCTTCGTAATGCATATTGAAATAAATGAACATCGTTAAAAATGACTCGGCTTTCCGGACAGGTCGACTCACAGTTGTAGCTGGATCTCACCATTTTCATAGTCTGCAAATGGTGGCTGAAGTAGCTGCACACTTCGTCGTTGGCTCTGTGCCAACAACAGCATCTAATTTCAGGTTAGTCAGGTGACAGTCTCTCACTGCCGAAGTGAGGTCTGTCTGAGGTGGCGCATGGCTGAAGAATAACTTTCTGCAGTCTGCGTATGACAATGAAGACCAGGTTGTCTCCGTCTTTCTGGCGTTACGTAATTTTGATTGGTTGAATGATACACATTACGAATGCCTACCGGTAATAAGTTGTCTTAAAAGACACTACTCTCCCTCCCTTAATCTTTTTCAGTTGATTAACCAATTACGAATTTCGTAGTACTTGGCGCTCGAATGCTGTATACCATTCTCTCCCTCTCTATGTCTACGCCAATAAAGGCAGACCTATGTAAGTGCAACCGTGTTTCTTCCTTCCACTCCCAAATTGTTTAGGTTACCCAACGGTAACTGTTTTTATAGTTCATTAAACATTTTGTGTTGTGGAGCCTGGTAGTGGTGGCGGTGTTTTATAGTCTTCGAGAGTGCCTTGATCTCTTTCGTTCCCACTTTCTCAGACGCTATCTTAGCGACCTGTGTATTTCGCCGAATTCTCACTGCCTGCCCTGCTGTCCCCAAAAGGATTTCTTCCTGGACTCTGGCAAAACAGCAGCCGTCCCCAAGCCAAACACAGCTCGTTAAAAACAGACTGCATTGTTCCCACATAGCGTAGAGATACAGTGTGCGTTGTGACCTTTAGAACTCCGGCGCCGAGTCGGCTTACATCAAAGCACTGTACAGTGTGACCCCCTGACGTAGTTCTTTGCATATGTTCTTGTGCCTTCCGCGAATTATGCTGTGACTGTTTCCCCGCCAGCTGACACGACACACACCACGTGCTCTAGCCTACAGCGAAGTGCAATATGCTTCCATAGACGCTTCTTATTTATGTTCACGTACAATTAATTCAACATAGGAAATTGCAATCTACATTAGTTAAGTACTGGCAATTACTGGTATTAATTCATATTTCATTTATTTGTGGAGATTAGTTAACTGGATAGACTTTTTATTTCGGGTTTCACATCAGTTACGGGATAGTTTGCGAAAAACGGAAGCGCAACAGTTTGGAGCACAGCACTATTCAGTAACGAATCATGAACTGTGGCAAAATCAGAACAGAAGAGAATCGAAAGGTATAAATGTAGTGCTACAGTAGAATGTGTAAAAATTGGACAGGATAATCAGGTAAGGAATGAGGAAGTTCTCCGCAGAGAAAAGGAATATTTGGAAAAACTGACAAGAAGAATGTGCAGCAGACCAGACGTCTGTTAAGATATCGGGGTATAGCCTCCAGAGTACTAGAGGGAACTGTAACAGGTAAAAACTGTACAGGAAGACGGAGACCGTATTACATCCAACAAATACGTTGGGTACAAGAGGTACTCTGACATGAAGAGGTGGCGCAGGACAGGAATTCAAGGCGCGTCGCAGCATCAAACCAATCAGAAAAAAAGGTAAACAGTGATCCTGGATACCTTTCCTGTCCAAGTCCCCGGGAAACAAAATTGATTAAAAACCGGAAAAGTTAGCAAACCTGCCATTCAAACAGGCATACCGGTACATTTGATCTGCGATGAGGACATCTGGCTGAATGAGGAATTAGATGAAGCCTTGTGTTATAAAACACTTACATAAAAAACTGCCGTGCAGGGTTTCCCTTTCTTCCAGTTTTCAGAAACTCCGTCTTCAGTTGACAGAATTGGCAATCACACTCGAACAGAAGTAAACAATTAGTTGGGAATACCATGAAAAGTTGCACACGGCTGAGGCAATTCAATTCTACACAGAATCTAGACGGTCTGAATGTGCAATAGTATACGTTAAATGCCTGTAGCGACATATCATGAAGTAAAGGGTGCTGCTTCCAGACTCCCGAAACAAGATGAAACACGATGATAATTTGTGTACTACAAAGTGCTGAAAGATGTACCAGGAAATCATTATATGTGCCATGGGTGTCTTTTAGTCTGTACTTGATCTGATAACGAAGTGCAGTGCTAATTCAGGCATAAGTGTTTCGAAGCATGCTGTTCACTGCACATTGTTGAACACTGGGCTCCCTAGCAGGCAAGCCCTACGTGTTCTCATGTTGACATCTTTAATTACTATTGCAGCTGGTACAGGACCATGAAGATTCGATTCGACGCGCTATACAGAGTGGCATGAGGCTTGTGAGGTGTGTTTAAGTGCATAAATTTAGAGGTTCGCTACTACTGAATCTGCAGACACTACTGACGTAACGTTATATGCTGCTGCCGAAGGTTTAATGTTGATAGTATTACTGGTGCAGACGACGTATATAATGCTTTTAGTCGGTTGATGAGGTGGCTGTGATGGCAATAACAAGGTAACATCAGGTGGAGTAGTAAAGCTTGATGGGACAACATATCAAGGATGGTATTTTGATCATACTAAACGGTGCTAGGATTACAGAAACAGGAAGATATGAAGACAGAGATATGTTGATAGTAAGGATAAGAATTAAAATAAGAGAAATGAGGCAAAGGGTATGAAATGCTGGGGGGAGAGGGGGATAGATGTTTTTGAAGTGACTGTGTGAAAATTATGCCATTTAGTGCCACTGGTCATCGGCAGAGGAAGCAGAGAGATGTCAATTTGATGATATTGCATACGGAGTTCGGTATTAATCAGAGGTGGTTTAGATTTGATATGCATTCGCCGGAATATACTGGACGTGCTCGGTTCTAGATACTCCAAGTATGAGAGGACTTATGTTTATACACAGAGAATCTCAAAGCGTGAGCATGTATAGGGATTCGAGTCGTTTTTAGAAGGATAATCATTGCTATTACGCTTTTGGATGGGCATAGGTTCTGGGGACAGCTTTGAAATTATGAATTTTGTGTGGTATTGGGATGATGCATTTTCGATTAAAAGTCCAAGAATTAAAATAGTAGGATAAGTGACTCTGTAATTATTCCAGGATTAATGCCATTTACTATTTTTAGTGCACAATGTAAATTGCTTCATCATCAATTTGATCGGTGGTGATTATGATTTTGACTTGTTGGTTACACCTCGAAGTACCATTGACTGGTGAGATGGCAATAATGATTCAAATGTTGCAGTAATTGAGAAATAGTCGAATCAGATAAGCCATTGGAGATTGAATGAAGGTTTCCAGTAAGTGTAGGGCGGCGGTATTTTGCCTTCATACATTATCAGTCAACTTAATTTGATCGATTAGATTAACATATTTATAGCGTTTGCGATCAAAGGGATCAGTTTATTAACTGTAGTGGCAGATACTGGAAGCTCAACAACTAGAATCTGAAGTACTGCATGCTTTAAAAAATTATTTTTACATTTGCTACGACAGTGAGAGGGACTGAGGAAGCAACGGAATTTGGGCAGGTTGGGGCCGAGCTGGCAGTTTTTTCTCAGCAGCTGAAGGCCAGAATTTTACAGCCCACCACAAAGTCATCCTGTGATGTGGCCCTGTGAAGATAGTCTCCCATTGACAGGGGCATCGCCAAAGTTTGAAAGGGGGCACTAAAGACAGCCATCTAAAAAGAATAACCTGCAGTTCTTCAGCCCTATCAGAGTGTGGTTCAAATGGCTCTGAGCGCAATGGGACTTAACATCTGAGGTCATCAGCATCCTAGAACTTAGAACTAATTAAACCTAACTAACCTAACGACATCACACACATCCATGCCTGAGGTAGGATTCGAACCTGCGACCTTAGCGGTCGCAAGGTTCCAGGCTGAAGCGCCTAGAACCGCTCGGCCACATAGGCCGGTTCCATCAGAGTGTGTCTCCAATCGCCCCACGGGCGTCTGGGAGACTGTTTTGGTGCTGGTACCTTGTCCCGCGGTTTCGCAGGGTCTGTATGGTTAGTGCCTTTCCTGCCGCCACCCCGACGCCATGGGGTGGAATGAGTGTACTCCAGCTATGTGCGTCTAGTGGAATCCATGTAATGGTGCAAAAGTGTTGAGATGTCTGCGAGTCGTATAACTGAGTCGGAACGTGGGGACCATAACGGTATTCACGAAGCAGTATGTGGAAAACCTCCTAAAAACCGCATGCAGCTAGGCCGCCACACCGGCTGACGTCGGTAATCCGATCCAGGGCCGGCGCCCCTACCCGAGTCCAGTAAGCAGCGCATTAGCGCTCTCGGCTAACCTGGTGGGTCCACGGGTGTCTTGGAGACAACAGTTAAGATTTCTTCCCATGCCGAATGCATAGCACTTTCCCGCCTCTGTATGCAGCAAGCCTTGTGATTGGCTGAGCCGTAGCTTCTAGAACATTTAGTATGAACTGCTCAGGGATGGCCAGCGGTTTCATAGCTAGAATGAGTGGGAGCAATCATGTTGAAATGATGACTGTAATTGGCTGAATCAAGTATTCACATTACTGAACTGAGGTTTGCTAATACTGAAGCAAAATGTGCCAGAGGACTCCTGGTGGGTATGAAGGTGGCACAAGTAACTGGAGAGCCTATAATTTGTTTGAGATATGGCTGACAAAGTGTCCAGTGTACACACTCAAACTTAGTCCCAGAATGAGCCAATTGTGCCACTTGAAGGAGAATCATTTTGTTTGTCTGCTGCACAGTCTGCTCCCGGCAAGTGTGTAAGCAGATTATATTGACTCATGAATTGACTCTGTACTTTTGTAACTTCGAATGCAGAAGTTTGCAGGCACAACGACACGTCATCTGTGTAATTAATTCACATCTACACGTACACTTTGTCTCCACGACGTCCGCAGTCTTCCATAGACGTGCTTTCCATTCGACGTTTTATGGCGACACATGTGCCACAGCTTGAGACATAGGGAACCGTAATTATAAATATGTCCAGTTCCAATAGATTACTGTTTGAGCTCTCTGGTGTCAGCGCCATTCAGCGTAGAGATTCTTACAAATAAACAGGTTAGACAGTATCAACCATTTCAGTGTTTCGGTCGTGAAAATGGGGAACGCTATTTCTGCAAAGAAGGCGTGTTTTGTGCCAATCTTCAATTAGTGTGACCAGTGGAATTAACTGAATGTTGTAACTGTAGAGATTCCATTTATCGCCGGCCGGTGTGGCCGTGCGGTTCTAGGCGCTCAGTCTGGAACCGCGTGACCGCTACGGTCGCAGGTTCAAATCCTGCCTCGGGCATGGATGTGTGTGATGTCCTTAGGTTAGTTAGGTTTAAGTAGTTCTAAGTTCTAGGGTACTGATGACCTCAGATGTTAAGTCCCATTGTGCTCAGAGCCATTCCATTTAGCAATTTTTGTAATAAATATCTTGATAGCATTCCAGTGTTCTTATCTAACTAGGATAGGATAAGAAAAGATTGTTTAATTTCTGAGGCTGTCAGCCATAGTAGGACTTGTCAACTCGTAACAGTTCACAGTCACGACCCACCCCAATGTTGCCTAAGAATGGTATGGAATATTTCGGCGGCCTTCATGATGATTAAACTTTTATGAAGAATAATCTAGGTAATGTTGATGGTGGAAGTACTTCCTGGTGTCACAGATGTCGTTTCTGTGATACTGTACAAAGATCGCGGCGCCACACCAAAGTCAGCAATGCATATCGATATGCATATCGATACCACAGACGTTAGAGATGTCTCGCTGCAATCCGCAGTGACGAATGGGAGAGGCTGAAGAAGGCACGCCGTCTCTCTCTGAGAACAGCCGCGCCCTTGCAAGGAGGTGAATATACAGTCGAGCGTGGAAACTTTCTGCCCAGTTCGTGACCGCAACTGAAGCAGTCAAACACTTCGAGTAGGATTAAAGTGTTATAGAAAAGAACTTTTGTAAATTTTGAGAACTGTTTGTTAACTAGAGCTTCAAGTGATGCTTTGGTTGTCAACGACACCTGTAAATTATCAAGCACTGCTGTAGCAAAGGATGTACCAAGTTACGTAAATATTCTTATTCCTTCACGTAATAAAGTGGACTGATATTTTATATGCTGTAGTTCCAGTGAGGAATCTCACAGAGCAATCAAAGAAGCCATTGCTTTGAACAAACGACTGTAGTTTCCGTCAATAAAATTATTCTGGGCTGTCAATACATAAAACTGTCCGACGTTTCGGCCACTATTGCAAATAGCCTTCCTCAGGTCTTTGTGTTGAGCTGACTGCTGAATGAGAGAGACTGTATCTTACACAGTAGCGGAGGGAGTTGTTTACGTAAACAGTATAAGATCTAAAGTCTCTCTCACTCAACAGTCAGCGAAGCACAAAGCCCTGAGGAAGGCCACAAGCAACAGTGGCCGAAATGTCAGACCATTTTATATATCGACAATACGGTCAACAGCCCAGAACAATTTTATTGGTAGTGAGAACGGCCGCGGAAGCTTGCGCTTACAAACTGTTAGTTTCGCCTGGTGGTAACAGTTTCCATGGCGGACATGTTCAGCATCTGGCAGTGTAAGACGTTTACATGAAACTATTGTCTTCGAACGTGATTAGGTGTGTGTGTGAGGGGCCCGATTAGGACGTGGCGCCTAGCCCGGCGCCGCTCACCCGCCGCCAGCGCTGGTGCCGGCTCTGGCCGCCTGCCGGCAGCCGTGCAGCGGGGTCTGCGCGGAGAACTCCGCCGCCGCCGCGAAGCGCCTCCACATGGCGTGGCGGGGCGCCGCGGCTGCTAACGAGCCCAGCGCAAACTGCGCTCGCGCGCAACGAAAACAAACACCTTTCCGTGTCACAAGACTGATTGCTGTTTGCCCGCAAGCGACTGACTTCGTAGATAACGAGAGCGAATGATAGCAATGATTAATGATCGCGCGGGGCAGATGAGAGTGATAAATTCTCACGTTACTAGAGAAACATCTCGATGCAAAAATACTCCCTCCATTATTCTGCTTTTTCGATTAGAGGTTCTTGTGATCAAAACACCAATTACGTCTAAACGTGGACGGGTGAAGATACAACTCTGCATTCTAAGACAGTGTTTCTGTTTTCATATCATATTTAGAGACTTGTTTATTTCATTTCCGTTCGTCAACTGTTCCCTGAGTTTCTTCTCATACGTATTCTGTCTATATTACCTTTTAACACATCGCAACCCGGCAAGAACAGTGAGAAAACTCAAAAATGAAATACTTGAGATAAATCGACTGAAAGAAGTGTGTAAAACTTATACTGAAATAATATAAGAATCCCTTAATTTTAAATAAGTGATTCTTTCAGTAAAGCCGGCCGCGGTGGTCTCGCGGTTCTAGGCGCGCAGTCCGGAACCGTGCCGTCTGCTACGGTCGCAGGTTCGAATCCTGCCTCGGGCATGGATGTGTGTGATGTCCTTAGGTCAGTTAGGTTTAAGTAGTTCTAAGTTCTAGGGGACTAATGACAGCAGCAGTTGAGTCCCATAGTGCTCAGAGCCATTTTTGATCTTTCAGTAAATTCCGTCATAATCTATTCAAATGTCGTACGGACATGTAGTTCTGTACACGTAGAATAAGGGTTGTTATAAGGTAATTATTAATTAATTCTTCATGTTATGTCACTTTTCTAAAAACTCGGACCTCCATCAATCAAAATTAGTACTTCAGTACATAAAAAAGACAAACAAGAAACAACTTGAAATCGTATTAGAGAAACACAAAATGCAAAGTTATAATTTATGGAACACTATTGACAAAAAATATAGAATCATAAATGCGTTTATGTAATGTGGAAGTACTTTTCGCCATGGTAAGCCATTGTGTATGAACTTTTTTTTATAGCAAAAATTTCCATTTTTGCCTTATATGCTGCTACACACGAAATGTCCTAATATTTACAACACCTGCAATCGTCAAAACAGTGTCTGTTCACCGAGTAGGTAGCGCAGTGGTTAGCACACAGGACTTGCATTCAGAGGGGAGGAGGAGGGGGGGGGGGGGGGGGGGGAGGAAGACGGTTCAGACCTGCGTGAGGCCTTCCTGACTTTCTGATTTAGGTTTTCCGTGCTTTCCCGAAATCGCTTTAGGAAAGTTCCCGGATGGTGTCTTTGAAAGGGTCTTCTCCCCTAAATCAGCCAACCAACCAACAGTCTCTGTTCCATCAGACGTGTATGCATGTCTGAAGGACACTGTAATGTAAGATACAGACACTGTATAATCACCCAACTATACTGGTCCTGCCGGCCGGTGTGATCGAGCGGTTCTAGGTGCTACAGTCTAGAACCGCGCGACCGCTATGGTCACAGGTTCGAATCCTGCCTCGGGCATGGATGTGTGTGATGTCCTTAGGTTATTTCTAAGTTCTAGGGGACTGACGACTTCAGGAGTTAAGTCCCACAGTGCTCAGAGCCATTTGAACCATATACTGGTCCTCGTTTGCTGTGGTTCTCTAAATAACCTTAACCTAATGCCACAACTGTTCCTCCCCTAAGAATTTAAACTAAATTAATTCTTGTTTACGTAACTAATGTCGAGTGATTTTATTAACAGCGAAGAAATATGACTGTTGCTGCAGACTCATGTCTAGTAGGTGATATTCCCACTTTTAGTTTCGATGTTGGTGGAAGGCTGTTTTTCTCAAACAAGCTTCTGACAAACATAATAGTAAAAGGTCATTGTGAAATGCAAACTCGCTTAGTCGTAAAGGTTAAAGTTACAAAATTTTTTTCCACTTATTATGTTGTGGCCTGGGAGATCCGTTAGACAGCCCATCGTTTCGCTGCCATATGCGGAGGACGTACTCGGGTTGTCGTTGATTTAATGTCGATACGGCGCACACAGGCGGCCCGCCGTTGACTCAGTAGCCACAGATAGAACCCAGATGACCACGGCGTAGTAGAAGCTCAGTGACACACACCGACATTTTCTACGTAACTTCACAGACTAGAAGGCAACGTGTTGGTCTGTTGCAGGATACCGAAGCATATTGTACTCTCCATCTTAATGACGCGAGCTAAAATATTTATGTGAGGGCATTTCGTGTTCACGCAGTAGATTCTTTGTAATAAAAATCGGGTAAAATCATAAGAAATGTTTTGTATTAATACGAAATTTAGTTCAGTATCTTTAAAACAGTGGTTACAGAAAAGATAAATCACAAGTTGTTATTATCGCTTCCCACTGTGCGTCCTATCGGTCAGCTACATAATGGCTTTCGTTTTCCATTTCTTTTCCGACACTACCATAAATTCCTCTTTCGCTGCGGACTTTTTAAGGTTTTCGGATTCCTGTCGCAGTGTTCTCTGAGTAGCGTTTTATATAATTACAGGCAGATCTACTAATCATATGAGACGGCGTTTTTCATTACTTCCTAATTTTTATTTCAATGACGATTTTCACTTACATTCTGGCGAATATTTTTACTTCTTAGGTCTTTATAAGTGCTGTGCAAGATCTTCACAATGATACTCGAATCAGAGTCCCAGGTAAAGGAATTTCGAGACAACACCAATTTATAACTTTACACAAAGCTAATCAGTAACAATCAGACGCATGCGCCTACAGTGGTATCACGACGTCATATGAATAGGAAATACTGCGCGAGGAACAAGTACAGTCATGACCCATTTGTTGTGGAGATATACCACTCCGTGTGAAACACAGTTCGGTTCGATCTCACATGATATCTTGCAAAGAGATCCATTCCGCCTTCCCAACATTTGAGACACCGTACCACATTGTTGAATGATCATTCAGAATATCCTCTCTAATAAAGCTGTGGCTAAAACATTTTGTTTTAGTGATACAACACAGTATGTTACTCTGAAATGCCGAAGTCAAACAAAACTGAAAGTACGACTCAAGAACGAGTAACAAGGATGTCAATACTTCTTTAATACGAATAAATGCAAGTTACTGCACATAAACAAGCAAAATTTGAAAACCACTGTGCATTTGTCGAACAAACCGTGCCGAATCCTCTAGTGAGACTTACTCTTGAGCAATTTCAGAGGTACTTATGAAAATGATTTGGGTGAAACGTCTAAGGAATCCAAAGGCGCACAGCTATCGTGGATGAAGGCCTATAGTGGGCACCAGCTAGTAATTTCGCCCCTTAGAATGTACCTACAAAGCTTCCCATTCTGGTGGTGAATGTATCAATTACAAATACTAATTCGTAGTTACGCCTGTAGAGCGCTCTGTCACAGTAGGTAGTTTTACCAGTGAGCAGTGAGGTCATCTTAAAAAAATGTTCAAATGTTTGTGAATTCCACTAAATTGCTGAGATCATCGGTCCATAGACTTACACACTACTTAAACTAACTTATGCTAAGAACAACACCCCCCCCCCCCCAGTCCCCCCGCCCCCCCCCCCCCTCGCCCCACACACACACACTTACACATACATATTCCCGAGCCGGCCGCGGTGGTCTCGCGGTTCTAGGCGCGCAGCCCGGAACCGTGCGACTGCTACGGTAGCAGGTTCGAATCCTGCTTCGGGCATGGATGTGTGTGAAGTCCTTAGGTTAGTTAGGTTTAAGTAGTTCTAAGTTCTAGGGGACTAATGACCACAGCAGTTGAGTCCCATAGTGCTCAGAGCCATTTGAACATATTCCCGAGAGAGGACTTGGACCTCCGGCGGGAATGGCCGCGCAATCAGTGACATGGAAGGTGTTTTCGCCGGCGACAAACACTTTTCGAAGGGGTGGATTGTGGGAATATTACTACAGCTATCCCTATGTAAATACGCATTATGGTATTTTTCTCGTATTACACACTTGTCAAGGATAGTGTTCCAGTATTTATATTATACTTTATACTTAACATTAGACGACGATAAATTTTGTTTAAAAAATGGTGGTGTTGAAATTATGAGCTCCGCTGGCTCTGGCAGCATGAGTCTGTAACGTAAGAAGTCACAAATTATAATAACTACGGAACATTTGTTCAGTTTTTTTTGCGGAATCCTTGTAAAGTGTTAACGCCAATTACGCCTAATTCACAATAAATAAGCAATTCTTGGATAAGCAAGACATGATAAGAAATCTAATGGCACTATCGAGCAAAGAATGGATCTAAAAAAGGCAGAAAATTATGTGGACGATCATCGAGACGATTTCTAATTTGTACAATCATTTAACTACATTTGATTTAACAGAATGGTGTTTCTTGTAATTTTTTTTAATTTATGCCATGACCCTAATATTACAAGAACAATTTTTTTCGCAGATTGCGTAAGCTTCCGTAAAAGAAATTTCTTTCTTACATCAGGCATAATATTTCAAAAATTGTGACTGATAAGTGAAAGTCATGTCATAGTAAGGGCTGAGAAAGTCTGAAATAAAAAAAGAAATGGTTCAAATGGCTCTGAGCACTATAGGACTTAACATCTGAGATCATCAGTCCCCTAGAACTTAGAACTACTTAAACCTAATTAACCTAAGGACATCACACACATCTATGCCCGAGGCAGGATTCGAACCTGCGACAGTAGCGGTCGCGCGGTTCCAGACTGAAGCGCCTAGAACCGCTCGGCCACCAGCGGCCGGCAGTTTGAAATAAGTAGAACTGCAATAAAGTGGCGGCCTATTATACCACCAGTGGCGGCCTATTATACCACCTCTTCCTACATCGTAACAGGTCGATAGAGCCTATACGAAACAAAAGAGATCCCCCAGTGAATCTAAGCGTATTTAAATATATAAGTAGTAATCACAGAAAGAAAGGAAAGAATGACTGGTGAAGTCCTGTTAGACAAATTTGGAAAATCAGGTTTCAAATTAGACGATTTAGCAGTTCTGCTGTCTCATCCGCCAGCGTAGCCGACGTTGGTTATGCGCACCTTTGCGGTGGTTGTCGACTCGGAGGTGGATGAAATGGTCACTGCTAGAATATGGCCGGCAAGGCGAGCAGGTGTGGTGGCGTAAAGTTCCTTTCCGCCATTGTCCTGTATTAATTTCCAAAGCTTTCCTCAGTGGGTCGCAAAGTGAGGGCCGTTAGCGACCTCGACTGCGCAGGCAGGTAGGACAGCAGCACTGTTGTTTTGTATGACAGGGCTTCTAGATTTTTCTAACAACGCTATACACTCTTGCCGTTCTTCCTACCGTTACTTTTTAAGTACTTAAATAGAGCGAGGGTCAAGGGAAGGTATCTTTTGTGTTGTATCGACCTGTTGTTTATTGTCAAAATTTATTTTCTTCAAATTTCAAACTTGCTGAGTATATATTGTGTGTTACAGCCGCCTGGTAATCTATTTCTCCGCATACCCGGCAAGTCGCGCGGACAGGCGCCCCACCAGGAGGACATGGGTAAACGGCTTTCATCAGCACCGAGACATTACGACTGGGTTGTTTACCACGGAGCTACAAGTCGCATCCACAGCGTATGGGGGCGGCAACTTCACCGATAGGCAGTATACGTGTCGGAGCAGAGAGCTCTGTCAGGAGGGCACTATTTTGCTACGCCAGGTCATGAGCTCTCACAGAGGCACGCGGATGGCCATCCGGGCCCGATTGTTTAGGCTATCGCCGGAACGTGCTAAGTTATTTAAACGCTCGGCTCAAGTCAGCAGTACTAGCAGTTCTGTCCAGCCACATCAACAGTTCAGTCCCACTGCTATAAGTTGGCGGTACCGACAGTTTCGTCACTGGATTCCGCGCCAGCAGGCACAGTGAATTCGTTGTGGTCTTCACCTGTAGTATGTCACCTGTCAAACGTTGGCAGCACCGGTTCAGTAACGTACCAGTCTTTCACGCCACCCTCTGTCACGACTCCGAGTTTAGTCGTGTAGGTACATCACAGACAACGTCACAAGAGAGATAGTTCTTTTGTATGTAGCTGTGTAGACATTTAACCAAGGACATTATAACTGAGATGGATTTTATTAATAAAGTTACCCTTTCACAGAGTCTTCTATCATTCCTCAGTACAAGCTCATGTCACAAGCAGATGCCGATCCATCCTTCGGATGAACATGCTAAGGCCGACTGTCCAGTTGGTGCTATTAGAAAGAAGTAGGCTATGTGACAGCAACGGGTTTCACCCTCTCCCTTCCCTCATCACCATCTTACAATTCAAACACAAAACCACACAATGGCCGTACTGTCACATATCCGCACGAAAACGGTCATTGTGTACTGTGCGCGGCCGAAGAATTACAACTAGGCGGCTGAACCTACCCTTTGAGGTCTCCGACCCAACAGTCCGACATTAGTTTTTTTCTTCTATTGCCTCCGCTGCGTTTCTCGCGTAGGGAGCACGAGTATGAGAGAAGAAATTAGAGCTCGTAAACAGGCCCAACGCTCCGTACTCGACTGGACTTGACACTAGTACCATCTTCCGCAGACCGCGCCGTTCCTAGTGAAAAACAACAACGGCGAGGTATTGAGGGTGGTCGTACAGAAACGAATAATTAATTTCAGTGCCCTAGAAGAGCGTGTTTTACAGTTTCGACCATTGCAGCAGGCGAGGAAATCGTCAACTCTTTGTTCTAGTCTCCCATTACGTGTGCGCTAACTGATTTTATATTGTGCGTTTGGTACGCCATTAAAGCATTCTCTGCGGCGAAGGCAGTCGATGGGGAACAAAAGAGAGGAGTCGTCAGAGAGTCGGAGACTGCAATCGACGTGTCGCCGCTGCCGCCGCCGCCGCCGCCGCCGCCGCAGTTAATGAGGAGTGTTTGCGGGAGGTCGGAGGTGCGTGTAGTGCGTCGCGGCACGCGAGGACAGCGAGTGGCTGCCATGTGGCGGCGCGTGCTGGCCGAGTATGCGCAGGGCACCACACTGCACGGCTTCCGCTACTTGGCGCCCGGGCTGTGCGGCCGCGCCGCCAGGTAAACACACTCTGCTTACCGGTGCGTCTCCGGGGATAGCTGCCACAATCTAATAGCTCTAAAATTTATTCACCTACTTCAAAAAACGCAAAATCCACATTCCTTCTAATTTGTCATGTCGACCCATTACATCCTTCCTAAGTAACAGCCCGTGTCTCCATTAGCGATTCAGAATTATCCTTCATGCTTCCATCGAAGGTACCCAAAATCCAGTCTTCTCCAGGAAATCCGCTAAAGCACCTGCTCCTGTCCAATTTCTCCACTTTCTCCTCTTCCTGACATTAATACGATGGGCTCTCATAACTCCATCTCCTGATACTCACAGTGCCCCTTTCCAAATCCAATTAATTATTCCTATTACCTAAAATCCTAAAATACCTTGACACTTGATTGTAAACCCACATCGAAACCCAACCCGATAACCACCCAATAGAGTGTCCGCTGCAGAATAAATTTACGAACTTTACCTTGGGGAATGCATCCCTCCACAGTTATTTGCACTTACAATGTTTTGCCTCGAATCATTCTCCTCCCTGCCATTAATGCCTGGATATCCTCTCCACTCTCCACCCATCTTCTATCAGTACCCCCATAATCTTGAATACCGTATACTCTGTCTTACTTAAGGCGGCCGTTGCGGCCGAGCGGTTCTAGGCGCTTCAGTCCGGAACCGCGCTGCTGCTGCGGTCGCAAGTTCGAATCCTGCCTCCGGCAGTTCTTAGGTTAGTTAGGTTAAAGTAGTTCTAAGTTTAGGGAACTGATGACCTCAGATGTTAAGTCCCATAGTGCTTAGAGCCATTTTGTTTACTTACCCCATCTGTCTACTTCTCCTACTCAAATCCTTCATCCACTCATAAAATGCCTCTACTTTCTTATCATTTCTCCTCTAGTTCACAATGCTGGCATATCTTCGAGCGAATACCAACACATCCAGCCAACTGTACACCTTTATACACTCCATATCCTATTTCAACGCAACTCCAATAGCTTCCCCATACCAGGAAATTGAATCCGTCTTGAACTTTGCCTTTCTTATCAAACACAAACCACTCTCCTTTTTCTCTCACACCAGTGTTCCATTTCTTTCCAATCTTATTCCTCACACATCCTTCCCCATATGCACAGCCTCCATCCTATTACCCTGTCCCAAAGCCCATGTATCCTACTGTCCCACATAACACGTCTGCAAATACTAATCTGTTAGCTCCATTACCACTCAATTCTTCACAGAACAACTTAACCTTTCTACTCTGAACTTATCGTCTCTTGTTGCAAGTCCTACTGCTTTCAAGGCTGAGCATTGAGTTGCTTCGTTATCGTTACAAAAGATGTCCCTTAAAATTTATTTTCAAAAAGACGGAAAATAGCTCATGTTAAACAATCTATAAATCTTTATCATTTCAGAAACGTAAAAAAACGGTATTATTTAAATATTTAAAGACTATCGTTGATTTATTTAGAATGTTTTTACTGGAGACTGTCCAGCCTACCGAAACCAGAAAGAAAGAATTGAACGTCCATAAACGTAGCTGTAATTTTCGGTGGGACGGGCAAGAAATGGATCTGAACAAAAGATACATCAGTAAAAAAGCACAAAAACTAACTGAAATAAGAGTGTTTATAGATTATCGTCGAAGAACAGACCCGCGCGGGATTAGCCGAGCGATCTGAGGCGCTGCAGTCACGGACTGTGTGGTTGATCCCGGTGGAGGTTCGAGTCCTCCCTCGGGCATGGGTGTGTGTGTTTGTCCTTAGGATAATTTAGGTTAAGTAGTGTGTAAGCTTAGGGACTGATGACCTTAGCAGTTAAGTCCCATAAGATTTCACACAGATTTGAACATTTCTTTTGAAGAAGTCGTTTGAGGCTAAGCGTGAACTTTGTCTGGACAAATATAGTGCAGCAAATTGACGAGTTGGGGGGAGGGTACAGCACATCAATTAGAACTCTGTATTCCTGGAAACACTCCATTACACTCCCGGCACCGTGACATGGCGCATTACCTTATTGATAAATGCCACCGCTGTCGGAAATCATGATCGTCATGAAGGAGTGTACGTTGTCTGCAAACAGCATACGATAGTTCTTGGTCATCATGGTTCCTTGCATGAGCTTCACTGGACCCATGGATGGTCACGTGAATGTTCCCTAGAGCGTAAATGGAGCCGCCGCCGGCTTGTCTCGGTCTCGCAGTGCCGCTGGCAAGGAACTGTTCCCCTGCAAGACAACGGATTTGCGGCCTCTCATCGGCATGATGAAGAAGGTATCGAGATTCGTCAGACCATGCAACGTTCTGCCATTGTGCCAGCGTCCAGTGCCGATGTCACGTACACTTTTCAGTCGTAGTTGCCGATATCGTGGTGTAAACATTGGCACATATGTATAGATCGTCGGCTGCGGAAGCCCACCGTTAGGAATGTTTGGTGCACCGTGTGTTCAGACACAATTGCACTCTGCCCAGATTAAAGTCTGATATTTATCCGCCACAGTTGGCTGCACACCCTGTTTTACCAGTCTCTCCAACCTATGACGTCCGACATCTGCAATAAGGGGTGACCAACGACGTTTGGGCGCAGTTTCACTTGGTTTTGCCAATTGCCGAAAGTACCACAGCATTCCTGCAACACCCGAAAAGTCGTGTAGTTTCCCCGGACCATCAGATTATATCTTCGGTGAAACGCAGATAAATCGCGCTTCTTCCCCGTTCTACACGCGGCCAGCACGCTTACCGATACTACTAGCACCGTGCGTGTGTCTGACCAGCAGTCATTCCTCTCCAGGTGAGGCTGCAATCGCCTGGCAGGTTTATATCGATAGTAGGTCGGTGGTCATAATTTTCTGGCTGATCAGTGTACAGGCTTCATAATTTAGAACTCTTGTTCTTCTCCTCTTCAACACACAGCCCAGAGAAATCCTTAGACGAATGTTAGAATGAACGCCTAAATTTTCTTCCGAAATTTTATTTTCAATTGCGATTAAGTAGTTCATTGTGAGAATATTTCAGAAGGTTGAAGCATGTTCTGAAGAAAATTTTGTTTGTTATGGATTGGTCTGCGTTGCTTCTGCATCAGCAGCTCATCGACCATCGCTTCATTCTACAGTATCTTAACTGTTTTCTCGACCCATATTTTTTGACAGAATGCTGGCAACCTAAGTCCTCAACGGACAAATCTCAGAATTTTTAATCAAAATTTTATTAGCTGTTAGAATGAAGCACTTGTCTTTTAGATTGATAGACATAGATGACAACCACGGAAGTGGCACCTAGACGGAATGGTTTTCATTTTGGTCATTATACGTGAGAGTATTTGGTGTTGGAATATTTGAGTCACCTCTAGCGACTTCTTGTCTTGGTTGCAGTGGCATCTGATTGGAGTAATCCACAGCACACCCTTGACAAGGTGAGTTTATCTGCGTCGCTTTGTTAGATATCCTTTCGGTTTCGGAGACACTCAGCGCTTCGACTGCAGATTAATAGGAAGCTTGTGAAAACCGTATTTTAAGACGACTTACTTAGTGTACAGATAATCCGAGAAGATCGCTGCATACCAGAACAAAGACATCGCGATATACACTGACGGATATGGAGGTGTCAGACCATGAACACCTTGACCAAAGGCGACCAAACTGATACTACAATACTTCCATCACAGTACAATATTTGACTTCATTTTCATCCGTAAGCGAGCTGACGTTCGGTATTTTCTGTCCAAAAGATATGAAGTATGGTGCAAGTATATCATGACTATTGGGTTTGTCTAACGTTTCTGGAACTTTTCACATGAAGCTCTCAACCCGAGTTGCATAGAGAAGATGCACGTACAGCCAGTTGCTACCTTCTGGATGAGCGTGAGGGACAGGGGAGCACCACACCAACAAATTTCACAGATGTTTGGTTCTATTGCAATGACTCCAGAAAGAGAGATGAAAAAAAGAACTCATGACAAGAATAGTGGTCATGGATCCTTCCAAAAGGACTACACCAAGAAAAGATTGTTGTATTGTTCAACAGGCTTTGACCAATAGTCCGGATAGTCCGATGACATCAGGGAAAAGATTACAGACAGAGTGTTACGAAAAACCGCCGGTATTGGATTACTGGAAACTGACTTCACATCTCAAGTTGATCCGGCGCCTTTTACTGCTGACACCAAACCCAAAGAGACTTGTGTGGTACGTAGCTAGAGTCAATTGGAGCTTTGAGCTGCATCCTTCGGCGTTCAGCTTTGAAATTTGCACCCATTTGTGACACTCAAATCGATGGGAAGGCCTCCGGAGAAGATCTGGTGATACATAACAAGATTCTCGAGATCGGTACCACTGCAAGCCATAGAATCAAGATGTGAGGAGCTGTAGAATACTACAGGGCCGATATGGTGATTGTTGAAGGGAAACTTAATGCTCACCAGGATGGTAAACCCTGTTCTGACACCAGCCATGATAAAGAGTATCAATCCGCACAGTCTAACATGATAATTCAAAGACCCACAATGTAGTTCACAAACGCTTTGAGACTGCAGAAGTCCTTGACAGGCTTCACTGGTCGCCTGATTTATCACTCATTAAGAACGTCTGGAGTACAACAGGATGGCCGGCCTCTGAGGCCGAGCGGTTCTAGGAGCTTCAGTCCGGAACCGCGCTGCTGCTACGGTCGCAGGTTCGAATCCTGCCTCGGGCATCGATGAGTGTGATATCTTTAGGTTAGTTAGGTTTAAGTAGTTCTAAATCTACGGGACTGATGACCTCAGATGTTAAGTTGGGTTGGGTTGTTCTGGGGAGGACACCAGAGAGCGAGGTCATCGGTCTCATCGGATTAGGGAAGGATAGGGAAGGAAGTCGGCTGTACCCTTTCAAATTAACCATCCTCGCATTTGCCTGGAGCGATTTAGCGAAATCACGGAAAACCTAAATCAGGATGGCCGGAAGCGGGATTGAACCGTCGTCCTCCCGAATGCACATCAATTGTGCTAACCACAGCGCCACATCGCTCGGTAGATGTTAAGTCCCACAGTGCATAGAGCCATTTGAACCATTTTTATTTTCCAATAGGATGACGTATTCCTTTATTCACCTTTCAGCCAGCAATATTCATGACGTGATAGAGTATGTGTTTAAGGGGTGGAAAGAACAGCTCAAGATTATATTCGGAGGTTGTTTGCTTCTGTATCACGATATACCATGTCATGTATTCGCATTCTTGGTCGTCTCATTACATACTGATACTGACGATGGATGTCAGTTCCGAATGGAATCAGTGTTTAATTATTTAATATCCGTTAAGTGATGATCAACTTCACAAAATTTTATAAACATTGGACTTGTGCTTCAGGATGAAGCACTTTCCATTTCCGTCAGTGTAGTTGACCAGTTAATCCACATATGGATACAGATCGAGTAGTTCAAAGGTTATATACCCGCATTTTGATCTTTTTTGTGTTGGTAGATTATGCTGGTTTATCGCCATCGCCACATCGATAGTTTTCGCGGCGACCGCCATCTCCGACACGTGGAGGAAGTACCGCGACAGCCCGACGACCACCTCGGTGGTCAGCACCAACTTCCCGCTCTACCGGATTCCCTTCCCAGGTGTCACCATCTGCCCAGCCGTCAAAGTGCGAAGGACCGTCGGAGAGAAGTTGCTAATGAGGCAAGTAGCAATTCACTTATTAGAAACATTTGATAGTTCAGGAAAATTGCAACAGTATGAAGGCAGTATGACGTTTTGCATGTGTTTACAGGTAATTCAAAGCAAGGTGCGATGTTTGAAGGGTAAGAATTAGAGGTTTCGCGTTTACGAGCTGAGTAGCGCCTTCTGAATGCTAGCATTAACCGTTAATGGTAAAAGTTTCAAATTTTCAATTATCGTCTCTTCGACAAATTGACATGTATCTGACAGTATATCGGAGGTAAAATATTAATATTTGCAATACATCGAACTTTTTATGTATGAAAAAGACTGTTTCTTCCACAACGAATTCTCAGGTTGCAGCAGAATGCGCACTGATTTGAAACTTCCTGGCAGATTACAAATACGTGCCTGATCAGAATCGAACACAGGACATTTCACAGCCAAGTGCTAGCCGACTGAGCAATCCAAGCAGGACTCGCGACCCATCCTCCCAGCGCTACTTCCGCCAGTACCTCTTCTACCGTCCAAACTTCACAGGAATTCTCCAGCATACCTTGCGGCACAAGCACTCCAAGAACAAAGGTCGCAAAGAATTCAAAATCATGAAACCTGAATACAAAGAGAAATCTTCTATATTACTCATTTTCAGATGTCACATTCCTTTTTTGAAAGTCGACATGAATTGGAGCGAAGTCTGCAGAAACGCTGTCAGTTGTGATGTCGAAGTGCAACCCGAGAGCAGGTGAGGATCCTCAGCTCAGTTGTCCACCAGCACCCGAGCGGGACCACACAGTACGAACCGCATAATTATGGCCTAACACATCATGTGAGGCAACGGCATATTCTGTGGAAAGCAGCCGCCGGTAAGATACTGTAGCGGTGGGATTCGTGAAGCCACTACTAGTTGGGTGACAAGCCGTTACTGATGGGTAGCCCATCCATGTGTATCGGGTTTGAATGGTAGTCAGGAGCAACTTGGCGCAAATGGACGCCACAGCAGCTCAGCAAGAACTCTCTTACTCATCCGATGGGCATTGTCAGAGACGAAAAGGAGGATCGAAAGCGACGGTGCAGCGGTGGGGGTGGCTGCGTATTACGCAGCGCTGCGTCAGGCACCAGCTGGGACTGGCGTGACGTCATCAGTCAGGGTCACTGCACGAGGCGACATGTTGGTGAATCAGCGCGGCACGGTAGGCGACGAACCCTGGACCACAATGTCCGATGACTCTCAACGCATGTGTGGTGGCCTTCAGACGAACGTCGGCTGTCCAGTGGTTGCTGATGGATGACAACAGAGGATGACACGGTGGCTGGTTGGGCGAGAATAACTACTCGGAGTTGCCGGCGATGTCATCAGGTATGTGGAAACTTCATGAACAGGCGCGCAAAGTTTGCTCCGAATTAACATTACATTTATCAAACTATTCACCTAACGTATATTTGAGGGAAGAGGTCTGTGTTATCATCGGTACATTATCTACTGAGAAAGCTCATTTAGTGAAGAACATAAATTAACTTTGGAATCCCTCGGAGGCTACGTTATTCCTCTGGGTCACATTCGATATTTACTTCACGATGTGCAACTGACTGTTATCGCATCCAGTGGTATACTAAGAGAATACTGACTGGTTCAAATGGCTCTGAGCACTATGGGACTCAACTTTTGAGGTCACTAGTCCCCTAGGACTTAGAACTAGTTAAACCTAACTAACCTAAGGACATCACACACATCCATGCCCGAGGCAGGATTCGAACCTGCGACCGTAGCGGTCTCGCAGTTCCAGACTGCAGCACCTAGAACCGCACGGCCACTTCGGCCGGCAGAGAATAGTGAACTTGGGTGTATAGTACTATTTCATAGTTAATTCCTTATAATGTTTTACTTGCATGACGTCATAAAATGAATAACTTTCATTTCTCGTAGTGACTTAAAGTTGCCCATACAATATTTTGTTAATATAAACATATTTACCTTTCAGCGTCAGTATATTTCGTTCTGCTTATTTGAAATAAATTCAGTAGACTGATATTTGAAAGTATAGACAACCAGATCAACCACGGATAATCTTGGCCTCTACACATCGCGTATTTTGTTCTTAAATCTTGTCTACGTGAAACCCTCGAAAGAATGTA
The DNA here is from genome assembly GCF_023897955.1 of Schistocerca gregaria. Lineage (NCBI taxonomy): Eukaryota > Metazoa > Arthropoda > Insecta > Orthoptera > Acrididae > Schistocerca > Schistocerca gregaria. Next base: position 542,011,308 of record NC_064923.1, read on the forward strand.
TATGATTGCCTAGCTACTTAAAATAGCGATGGTCACTTAACAGCTCATTGCCCTCAAACGATCCAATCCAAGTCATGAAACGAGTACTTGTACCACTGCAGAAGTGACAGCACATCGCGCGGTACCTTAGCGACTACTTTCACTGTGATTTCGAGGTCTGCTTCACGCCTGAATCCCCTCGTAAATTCACAGTTACCGCATTTTTGTTTAACTTCATGTATCTTGGATTTTCCTGTTATTTGTATTCAGCCATTAGTCTAGCTCACTGCTACCAGTGTCAAGTTGTTTGTAAGGATACAAGCGTCGCTTTTCTGTTTAAATCCCGCATTTGGCTGTATTCATCTCACAAAAATATATATTACCTCCCACGTAGTTAGCGTAATTTGTATTCCAGAGCAGAAGATTTCTCACAGTCCGAGTCTAAACTGTAATTCTATTCATATGGCGATGGTTGTGAACATTAAGCTACTGAGAAGGTAATGTCTTCAGATATACCTTCTTGGCGCGTTAATCTAAGGGACTATAGAAGTTCGAAAACCTAGCGAAATCATATGCCCTTACTACATATAACGCACTTTATTTTACGTTTCCCATAAAAAAAATCCTACTATTCTAACCTTTTAGTCAAATACAATTAAAAAACACTTGCAGAACACCAAAAGGTGACCATTATGTCGCGTGGTGGCTTGCTTTGAAAGTGTAGAAGCTACGAGTCTTAGAGCGAAATAAGCATAAACAGTTCGGTTGATGCAGTGGAATTTAATATGGTTCTGTTCAGCTTCGTGTTTATTTCGACTTAGCGCACTGTAATGTATCATTTCGGTTTCCGCGGGACTTCGGCTATTCTCTAGTCTGAAGGTAAAGCGCCGCTCTTTTCTTAATTCAGCTAAATAGTCGTGGCCTGGTCCGATTCCACTATTTTCAAGGGCGAGTGATTTCCGCATCATAGCCGATGGTTCCTAATACCTATTGGGAACAAACTTTTCAAAACGTCAGCAGGTAGCAACACTTTACAGTAATACTGCGAGCGTTAACAGAAACTGCCAGTTAATGTTTTCGTATTATGCTTTGAATGCTGATTAGCTCAAAGACCCTCATGTTAAAACATTTTCGTGGCGCGGTTTGGAGCTGGCAAAATCAAGGAGACTGCCGGTAGTAGGTTTGAGCTGAACTCATATTTTCCGATATCAGTGACTTTGTGAATGACATTTTTCGGTAACTAAGATTTTTAGTTGCGATTCGTCACAGCTTAAAATCACAGCTAAAATTCATGACTTTTACCGCACCACAGTCTACAAATGTTAAAAGCTATTTCTTCGATTTCTGCTATTTACCACCTTGAATGATAACACTCTGATTATCAGCAACTAGCAACTAACAGACTCTGGCAAGTACATCTGCTAACTGTTATTTCTAACCAGGAGAACAACTTAAAATTCCATTGGGCACCTGAATACAGTTGCCAGTAAAATTAACACTTATTGAATTCGATATACTAATAAAACACCTGTGAATTTAATAAAATATAACAACTGCTGTTGCCCGATATATACTAAGTTCCATACTTGAAAAAGTCTACACCTTGCTTTTGAGCCCGCTAATAAATTCGTGGTTTCTGTGACGGGAATAACTAAAGTATGGGTTAATCATACATACACTTGACATCCACATTCGGCTGATGAGGTTTACACAGAGATGTAGAGAAAAGAACAAAAGGAATCCACCACGACCACAAGTGTCTAGCACTGAGATGCTACTCCCTCGATATTAACAGGCGGAATGAACGCGTAAAGTTACCACTGAAATACGCAAAAGAAGATCGAAACATGAACTACAAGGCACATTTAATTTAAATACACTGTGTAAGAGTAAGATTACTGAGACTATAGCACAAGAAGGTCTTAAACCAGAAAACGACCATGTAGTGCTAAAGAACGAAGGCAGCCAACTGTTGTGGCCGAGCGGTTCTAGGCGCTTCAGTCTGGAACCTCGTGACCGCTACGGTCGCAGGTTCGAATCCTGCCTCGGGCATGGATGTGTGCGATGTCCCTAGGTTAGTTAGGTTTAAGTAGTTCTAAGTTTTAGGGGAGTGATGACCTCAGATGTTAAGTCCCATAGCTCTCAGAGCCATTTGAACCATTTTTTGAACGAAGGTAAGCACTGAACAAACAGAAATTTAACGAAAATGGCATAGAAATGCTCTGAACGTATCGCAAAAGTAACAAGCTACGAGAGCTAAAGGCTCTCAATCATGGATACTAACACCTGATGGTAATGAACAAAGGAACAATGTACTGAACAATGAAAGGTATGGAATGAAGCTGATAGAGAAATCAGTAAAAAAAATCACAGTGGTACCATACAATGGAACGCTCTCGCTATTAGAAAAATGAGAAGCTGACTGAACTGAATCGTTACCCATTCAATACACCTCCAGTTGTTCTAGTGACTGGTGAAATCAATCAATAGTCTACGAAATCATCTAAAATTCGAAGTATTGAACACTCACGACATTAAAATAAAGTTCATCACACGAACTGATAAAGTAGTAAGAGAAAATAGTTAGAGTTTCAGTTAGACTGAAAACGTACACAAATTAAAACATGAGGTAAACTATCGAGGATAAGGTCTTATGAGCAACCGAACTTACCAGACTGCCAGAGGACAGTGAAGGGCTCCCATAACGTAACCTGGGGTTATCCCTCCAACGGAAGTGACTAGAGAGCAGGCCTACTACTGTGTGCCAACCTACACAGAAGGTATGACCAAGGCAAAGGGGAACCTCTTTACTGCCCACCAACAATCTACTTACGCTTGTCGTACTAACACGATAACAGACTACTCAGTTCCCTCTGTAAAGTACATATAATTCGTAGCTGCGCACACACATTTATTCGTTTTATTATCCCAGGATGGAAAAAAAAGACAATTACAGTGGAATATGGCACTGCAGCATTGTAAAAATGAGTGTCAGACTCAGAGAAGTAGCAAACTTAATGGATTTTGCACAAGTGCATATGGCTCTGAGCACTATGGGAGTTAACTTCTAAGGTCATCAGTCCCCTAGAACATAGAACTACTTAAACCTAACTAACCTAAGAACATCACACATATCCATGCCCGAGGCAGGATTCGAACCTGCGACCGTAGCGGTCGCGAGGTTCCAGACTGTAGCACCTGTAGCCGCTCGGCCACTCCGGCCGGCCAAGTGCATATGAATAGAAAATTAGCAGACAAGTTTAGTGTAATATATGTGAACTGTGGCTGATATAGACGCACTCAGCTACTCACTTTTTTTATACCGGGGGAAATTTTCTTATTTAACCGTAAATTTTGGAGCCAGATATATTGGGATGAAATCTCTTGAAGAGGCTCACGTAGAGACCCTTTAACGTTTCCTCAATTTACCTAACAGTTTTAGTTTTTATGATGAAAAGAATGTTAATTGTGCTTAAATAAGGCGCGAACGTACACGTTAGGCCACACTATAGGTCAATCTGTTACCACAATCTTTACTTGGCATTCACATTCATTGTCTTCACCGAGACTGAATCCAGTATTATCACGTTTCAACCTAACCTAGACCGCGGGCTACGCTACACAATCAATATTTCAGGGGGTGAGGAGGGAAGGAGGAGTGGAGGGAGAGGGGGTCCACTACCACATACTACCCTAACATTTCAGTGATGCTGACAGGTAAAACACCGGAAATAAAAATTTTCTTAGAGCAAATTCCCTTCTTGGTTCATTTCTTCGATCACGGTTGGGTTACATTTCGATAGCGACACACAAAGTTTCTCAGAACGAAGTACGAAAGTCGATCAACAGGTGACACATTGTCAAATGTTAAACGCTACTTTTAGTCGATACATGCTGCTTGTGACTTCTAGTTGTGACTGAAATCGCAACTACATACTGCTAAATTGCTGCTGTGAAAACTGCAACTTCTTAATGGCCGTGATTTGTACGGGATGCGTGATTTCAGCCACACCCCTAGCCGGCAGCCCTCTTTGGGTGCGGGAGACACCTTTCGAGACCTGTGTGCTAGAGATGGTGGTGCGGTATGCAGTTAGCAACTAATAAAGTTGTCCTCTCTCTCTCTGCGGCAAGTTTGCAGGTGTTCGGAAGCGCTCTTCAGCGCGCAGCCGTGAGAACTGGCTTAGTTGGCCGTTTTCAAGACGAATGTTGCTCTTTAGTGAGCGTACATTCCTCTGTAGGGAGGGCCTGCATATAAGAGAGAGGAGCAAGTAGTTAGATGGAGTTGTTGTTTAAGGTACGAAGCCGACTTGGCGACGGTTAACAGAAGATGATAAATTCTTTCTTGCTCCAATGAAAATTTGAAGAGTGGTTTTCTTTGAGTGTGTGTGTGTGTGTGTGTGTGTGTGTGTGTGTGTGTGTGTGTGTGTGTGTGTGTGTGTCCTAATTAATTTTGAATTAAATTGAGATTCTATCTTGTTTATAGAGAAGTTGGCAGAAACCGGTGGACGACGGGTTACTGCTTGTGGTCGGGTTTGGGAATATGTTGAAAACAGTGTGATCTGCTACAGGGCACGATTGTTGGTATAGAAAAAGTGAGTACTTTTAACTCTGTATCGCATGTCAATGCGATGCCGGCAAGCCTTATTTAGTTGTGCACAGGAGTAATCCGTGTTTATGAAAAAAAAGTTTCCGAATGAATGTATGGAGCGATACGTCGCGTGATTTTTGTCGCACACCACAAGGTAGACAGCATAAGAAGGTTCTCTTCAATTTTTGAATCTGTTCGACCTCATATGTGGCAGTGCAACAGAGGGCAACGACATAAGAGAATAGTTGGTAGAAAACGGCGACTTCTACATCTACATCTACATCTACATCCATACTCCACAAGCCACCTGACGGTGTGTGGCGGAGGGTACCCTGAGTACCTCTATCGGTTCTCCCTTCTATTCCAGTCTCGTATTGTACGTGGACAGAAGGATTGTCGGTATGCTTCTGTGTGGGCTCTAATCTCTCTGATTTTATCCTCATGGTATCTTCGCGAGATATACGTAGGAGGGAGCAATATACTGCTTGATTCTTCGGTGAAAGTATGTTCTCGAAACTTTAACAAAAGCCCATACCGAGCTACTGAGCGTCTCTCCTGCAGAGTCTTCCACTGGAGTTTATCATCTCCGTAACGCTTTCGCGATTACTAAGTGATCCTGTAACGAAGCGCGCTGCTCTCCGTTGGATCTTCTCTATCTCTTCTATCAACCCTATCTGGTGCGGATCCCACACTACTGAGCAGTATTCAAGCATTGTGCGAACAAACGTACTGTAACCTACTTCCTTTGTTGTCGGATTGCATTTCCTTAGGATTCTTCCAATGAATCTCAGTCTGGCATCTGCTTTACCGACAATCAACTTTATATGATCATTCCATTTTAAATCACTCCTAATGCGTACTCCCAGATAATTTATGGAATTAACTGCTTCCAGTTCCTGACCTGCTATTTTGCAGCTAAATGATAAGGGACCTATCTTTCTATGTATTCGCATCACATTACACTTGTCTACATTGAGATTCAATTGCCATTCCGTGCACCATGCGTCAATTCGCTGCAGATCCTCCTGCATTTTAGTACAATTTTCCATTGTTGCAACCTCTCGATACACCACAGCATCATCTGCAAAAAGCCTCAGTGAACTTCCGATGTCATCCACCAGGTCATTTATGTATATTGTGAATAGCAACGGTCCTATGACACTCCCCTGCGGCACACCTGAAATCACTCTTACTTCGGAAGACTTCTCTTCATTGAGAATGACATGTTGCGTTCTGTTATCTAGGAACTCCTCAATCCAATCACACAATTGATCTGATAGTCCGTATGCTCTTACTTTGTTCACTAAACGACTGTGGGGAACAGTGTCAAACGCCTTGCGGAAGTCAAGAAACACGGCGTCTACCTGTGAACCCGTGTCTAAGGCCCTCTGAGTCTCGTGGACGAATAGCGCGAGCTGGGTTTCACACGACCGTCTTTTTCGAAACCCAAGCTGATTCCTACAGAGTAGATTTCTAGTCTCCAGAAAAGACATTATACTCGAACATAATACGTGTTCCAAAATTCTACAACTGATCGACGTTAGAGATATAGGTCTATAGTTCTGCACATCTGTTCGACGTCCCTTCTTGAAAACGGGGATGACCTGTGCCCTTTTCCAATCCTTTGGAACGCTTCGCTCTTCTAGAGACCTACGGTACACCGCTGCAAGAAGGGGGGCAAGTTCCTTCGCGTACTCTGTGTAAAATCGAACTGGTATCCCATCAGATCCAGCGGCCTTTCCTCTTTTGAGCGATTTTAATTGTTTCTCTATCCCTCTGTCGTCTACTTCGATATCTACCATTTTGTCAACTGTGCGACAATCTAGAGAAGGAAGCACAGTGCAGTCTTCCTCTGTGAAACAGCTTTGGAAGAAGACATTTAGTATTTCGGCCTTTAGTCTGTCATCCTCTGTTTCGGTACCATTTTGGTCACAGAGTGTCTGGACATTTTGTTTTGATCCACCTACCGCTTTGACATAGGACCAAAATTTCTTAGGATTTTCTGCCAAGTCAGTACATAGAACTTTACTTTCGAATTCATTGAAAGCCTCTCACATAGCCCTCCTCACACTACATTTCGCTTCGCGTATTTTTTGTTTGTCTGCAAGGCTTTGGCTATGTTTATGTTTGCTGTAAAGTTCCCTTTGCTTCCGCAGCAGTTTTCTAACTCGGTTGTTGTACCACGGTGGCTCTTTCCCATCTCTTACGATCTTGCTTGGCACATACTCATCTAACGCATATTGTACCATGGTTTTGAACTTTGTCCACTGATGCTCAACATTATCTGCACTTGAGACAAAACTTTTGTGTTGAGCCGTCAGGTACTCTGTAATCTGCTTTTTGTCACTTTTGCTAAACAGAAAAATCTTCCTACCTTTTTTAATATTTCTATTTACGGCTGAAATCATCGATGCAGTAACCGCTTTATGATCGCTGATTCCCTGTTCTGCATTAACTGATTCAAATAGTTCGGGTCTGTTTGTCACCAGAAGGTCTAATATGTTATCGCCACGAGTCGGTTTTCTGTTTAACTGCTCAAGGTAGTTTTCAGATAAAGCACTTAAAAATATTTCACTGGATTCTTTGTCCCTGCCACCAGTTATGAACGTTTGAGTCTCCCAGTCTATATCCGGCAAATTAAAATCTCCATCCAGAACTATAACATGGTGGGGAAATCTACTCGAAATATTTTCCAAATTATTCTTCAGGTGCTGAGCCACAACAGCTGCTGAGCCCGGGGGCCTATAGAGACATCCAATTACCATGTCTGAGCCTGCTTTAACCGTGACCTTCACCTAAATCATTTCACAATTCGAATCTCCGTCAATTTCCTTCGATACTATTGCACTTCTTATCGCTATAAACACGCCTCCCCCTTCACTGTCCAGCCTATCTCTGCTTGAGAAGGATGAGGAGCCAGTGGAGCAATGTAAATGCCTGCAGCGCTTGTAAACCGGTTTTATGGACTTCCCAGCAGGATTCATGGTGTCAGTTCCTACCTGCACTTCTTCAGACATTAGTCGACTCCATGCCGCATCGTGTTGCGACACTTCTGCGTTATTGCGGGAACACTACACGATGTTAGAGAGGTGTGCCAGTTTCTTTTGCTCTTCAGTGTAGTAATTAAGTCTTGATTAGTTGAGGATATACAATACTGTTTGGAGAAACTGTATAACACTTCTGTCTGTCACTGCTGTACCATAACCTTAAAGCAGGTTGTGAAATAAAACAATCTTATTAAAGCAATTATGGTATAACGCAACAGAGCAGTGTTACCCTCTGAGAGAAATTTTGTAGTGTTGACTGTGTTGTACCTAACGGAGGTGGCTTATCGGAAGTGAAAGTCAGAATTACGGAAATATTTGAACAGTAACAAACAAAATTTTGCCTGTCTGTACTGTTTAACGGGTAAAGAAAACGGTCGCCAGCCTAACTAGGCAAGAGAATGATTAACATTCTCGTTCAAGAAAATAGTTATTAGTAACTTTAATGGATAAACACAACCTATACTTTGTCACGCGTGAGTGCAGTGAACTCTTGACACATACGTATGTTTTAAGATTGAAGCTAACAACTGGAGCAGCAGAAACTATTTGCAAAATTGTAACAGATACCGGAACACACTATTACTTTCAGGGCTTACACAAACTGGATGGTCTTTATAACGTTATTATTACTATTCACTGCAGAATCATTAATTGGGTATAGGTTAAGTCTCTCTCAGTTAAATACTTTACTATTTAAAATGAAAGTTAAGTGGAATCCAATAACAGGTTGCTTCTCACTATCATTTCAATAAAGAAATTATTGTTTTCATAATTAATTGTCTTTCAGTTACTTGTTTCCGAGCATTAACCCAATAGACAAACTGTGGATCCTGGTATACTATTCATATGCACTTCTAATACACAGGAGAGACAAACACTTAGCAAACATGAGTATATAACATTTCATACTGCAGTTTTCCACTCTTACTACATTGAGAGACAAAATTAACATATATGTAAGATACTGACACACCTTCTATGATTTACAACAGGCAGTAATGAGATCATTTGCGAAGCAAAACTTTATAAGCCTCAGTGTTACGAACTCTTAATTTGAAGTTGGCAACAATACATTAATAAGCAGTTTTATTAGGAAAACTACTTTCATTAACTTTCTTTTTTTTATGTTCAAGAGGTATTAATTAGCAAAAATACTGGTCTTAAATGTTCTTTCAGTAGGGACACTCGGAAATCGCTTTAGTTCAAACGGAGAGGAACCTGAGAGGTGTTAGGATAAGGAGAAAAATCAAGGTAGGTGCATAAACTCAGTTATAAATTACCTTATATTTGAGCACACTAACACATCCATTAAGCTGATCCTTCACTGTACATTACTATAGTGCTCCATTACAGTGGTGGCGATTGCATGTCGGTAGGTGGAATTACAGGTAGAATTGCTGGACTCTGTCATTTCTTGGTGGCGATGATAGATACAAATTCCAGAATAGTTCCAGCGATTTATCCATCCATCCGAGGCATTGGAAAGTAGCAGGAAAAACCTCTCTCGGATCCAGCACAGTATGCAACTATTACATGGCAGTGCACAATTTGGTAGCTCATCCCCGACTGGTGACTCGCCCCCCACTGACTCTTGTTCCACCTTTTCTACCTAGGCCAACCACATTTTGTGCGCGCTACACAGTTCCGTCCCCGAGGGGAACCACAGCACCTTATACATACAAACTAACTAAGAACCCTAAGTGAGGATCAGCAGTTTACATAACAATAATCAAATACATTAAATAAAACAAAACATTTGCACATACTGACATTTCTACCAAAAATTATTCACACAAAATTACAATTATATACAGTAAGTTTTGTTCCCTCCAAATGGGACAAAGAATTTAAATGACAGATACACTACATTGCATAGAATCATATCATGACATCGAAGTTCTTACAAAGAAATGAGTATACAATTTTATGTTATCGATTCAAACAAACACGTTTACAGAAGCTCAATGATGTAATATTAAATGAAACAAAAACCAAAATAAATCATTGGAGTATTAGAGCTATGGTGTTACAACTGCAACACCAAGACCGAGAGATATGATCACAATGAATTAGATTTGGAGAGCTCTATATATACTGCGACTGTGGAAATTCAGTATGGTGTAGTTTGATCATGTGTTGTAATCACATCCGTTAGACGTCGTGACATGGAATCAAAGGGCGCCTGAATATGCTGCTGGGGAATACTCTCCCACACGGTTTGCAGCCGCATCCACAGAGCACCATCTGTGGATGTAGGAGGACTTGAGCGAACAAGTTACCGACCGACCATATCCCAGACATACGATATTGCAGTGCCCGTATTATAACTAATTACGATTCAATGTTTCTTTGGATATGCATGCGGTATAGCACATGCACTGCCACATCATACTTACCCGCCGACAAAGGGACAAAGGGCGAACGATTTCCAAGTATCATGTCTCCCCTGCATTGGTATATACATAAGAGATGCACGATACAGGTGTAGACTCGTGGTTGACGACATATGGAAGTTGGGATAATCGTGCTCGGTTAGCCGAATGGTAAGTCGCGATAAGCGGGAAATCTAGATTCGAGTCCCGGTCTGGCACAAATTATCACTGTCGTCATTCCATTATACAGCTGATGGTTGTCCATATTCGCAACAGCGATCGGAAACATGTCAGGCAGACAGGATGGCCGGTGAAGCAATGGTAGAAGTCGTCCTTCAAAGAAGGCTTGCCCATTGCTCACCACATTTTGCCGAGAGATGTTCTGCTGAAATATGACGTGTAGATCGGCCTGCAGAAGGGCAGCGGCTCGAGCTGTAAAACATCCCTGATTTAACGCTAGGTGTTCAAATTGCCCTCAGAACGTAGGAGTCTAGTTCACGTGTTCTAGGCAATGGTGCTCCCAACCATCACATTTGGCGTTTGTCTGCAATGCCTCTCCAGAGCACAGTCTGTGTGACTGCGTTCACCAAGGCGGTGTCGAACGCGTATGCGTCCATCAGTGTAGGATAAGGTGAAGCGGGACTTGTCCGAGAACATCACGTTTTGCCACTCAGCACGTCAGTGTCGGCGTTCACCTGACCAGTGCAGTCTGAGGTCAATGGAACCCGACACAATGGCATGCCTTCCACCAGTCCAGCTCGCAGAAGACTTTGACAAAACCTGCGAGCAGACATGTCCACCCCGCTCGCTGTGCTCCAACGTCGCGCTAACATTTTCGACGAAGCTGTTCTATCCTTTATGACCTAAGCGGACGAAATGGCGGTCATCTCGCGCTGTGGTCACATTATGTGCCCTGTCGGGGCTCTGTACGGCCCTCTTCTCTCCACTGGTTGCAAATATGCCTCAGAGTTGAAGCAGCGTGCCTTGTACGAGGCCCAATGTCATAGAACGACAGAGCCGTCTCCCAGAGACCAATCATTCTGTCCCAATGGAACGCATTCACATGCCGATATTCCACTCAGTTATGTCGGGGATGCATAGTGGCACCTGGTTACACGTTTCCACTACGTATGACGGCTCCGCATGGTCTGAGCGTTGTTTTCTCACAAAAAATTGCGCTGTTGGGCCTTCGTGCACACCACCTTTCTGCCATTTAAATCACTTATTGTGGTAGGGAGCACATTGTGCTCGCGTGGGGACGATCTAGATGCTTGTAAAACAATAAACTGCTAGCCAAGATCGCAGGAGTTCCTTTTATTCCATGATTACCGGTTTCCCCGAAACTAAAGCCGCCATCATCGGATCTTGGAACACATACAGGTTACAACATCAAGTCAAACACTGGTGATATTAATAGTTGCCTTTAACATGCAGACCTTACAAAATTGTCGTAAGTAGCACATAGGCGTCCAAGAGAGATTACATTATAAATGTTAAGTGTCTTCATCACATACTTAGGCAACTATTAATATCACCAGTGTTTGCCTTGATGTTGTAACCTGTATGTGTCCCAAGATCCAATGATGGAGGCTTCAGTTTCACCGAAACCGGTAATCATGGAACAAGAAGAATTCCTGCGATCTTAGCTACCAGTTTATTGTTTTACACTTATTATGGTTACGCTGTTCTACATTTCCTCTCGTCATGCCTTCTGAGTGTTTCACTTTTTACAAGCAGTAGTGTATAAAAATGTGTGCATCAAGTTTGTCTACTAAATAAAACACGTCTACACAATTAATTAAGTAAGTATTTAAAAAAATGCTCTTACTTGAGTTATATTTACAATATGTTACGAATCAAGATAGAGAGTCAAAAGAGGAGCCTTTTTTCTTTTAAAAGTTAAATGATAAAGATACACAAAGAACATCCTAGAATGTGGAAGCTAATCTCTGCGTTACAGTTTCTTGAATTTACATATTTGAACAGTACACGGTGAGTTCTCTACACATATTTACGATTTTTTAAATAAAGAAAAAGGTAGTGTTACAACGTGTACCCCACCACAGTCTGTTTTATGGAATCAGATGGGTAGACGTCGAGACGTGATAGAACGGCAGAAAGAAGTTATGCCCACACCCATACCGTGAATGGAGCTACTGATTTGTGCCCTGCTCAAGCAGAGTGTCCAACGTGTCAACAAGATAGTGTGTACCACGCACAGCCAAGAAACACGTAGTAAGAACAACGATCGTAGAGAGGCCCTGACGCGGATAACAGACGAGCATCACCCCTTGTCATTGAGAATCGGCTTCAGACGGAACAGAAATTGTTGCTGCTACCTCAAGCAGTTTGTGACCGAAATATTGCGGAGTGCCAGACTCAAAACTTCCATTGCGTGTAGTTTCCTGCCAGTCGCTGTGGCCGAGCGGTTCTCGCCGCTTCAGTCCGGAACCGCGCTGCTGCTACAGTCGCAAGTTCGAATCCTGCCTCGGGATTGGATGCGTTTGATGTCCTCTTGTTAGTTAGGTTGATGTTAAGTCCCATAGTGCTTAGAGCCATTAGAACAATTTTTGTAGTTACCTTAGCAAAAGACCATTGCTCACAGGAGTACAAACACGCTTTCAGTGGGTCAAACAACGATATATGAACCGGGAATGGGGAGGGGGGGAAGGAGGGGGTGCAGGATGGGCCCCTCACTTCAATTTTTTTGGGGGTGGGGACGAGATAATGTTTCTGCCCTCCCCCCCCCCCCCCCCCCCCCCAATTCTCGGAGTTTTATTTCATCTATAGGCAGAGCCAATGAATAAACTACGCTGCAGTCGAGAAATATGGAATCAGCATTTCTGTTGGCAGCGATTTTTGCTTTAGACTGCAGCATCATAAAACACCTACTACATTCTGTCATCTCCCTGCGTCCCATTTTTCAGTGTGTCACTCCTAACGGGGCACAGACTCTGTATGCACATGTAACAAACTCTGCATAGCAGTCATGAACAGTAGTTGAGACTGATGGGGACCGCAGGGACGGCCATGTCGTATAGGCGAACTACAGAGTGGCCAGTGCGCCGCACTTGGGGGAGGAGCGCCAGGCTTCAGGCGGAAATCTTGACTGTGAAAATATGGTTTTTCTGTCTCGTTTCCGGCCGCGGTGGTCTCGCAGTTCTAGGCGCGCAGTCCGTAACCGTGCCACTGCTACGGTCGCAGGTTCGAATCCTGCCTCGGGCATGGATGTGTGTGATGTCCTTAGGTTAGTTAGATTTAAGTAGTTCTAGGGGACTGATGACCACAGCAGTTGAGTCCTATAGTGCTCAGAGCCATTTGAACCATTTTGTCTCATTATGTTGTTAACAGTTATCTTTTGCACCTGGGTAATAACATATTGTGCCAAACAAGTTTGCCACCACCCTCATTACTTACTGTTCGGTTCGCCTTGAATCTACGTCCACACACGTTCGAAGATGTGAAGGTGGTGCAAAACTTTTTCGATCAGTTTAGTCACTCACGCAGCCACAAGCCACGTGCGGTCCTATCGAACAGACAAACATCGGCCAACAATTCCCAAACAGCAGTCGGTATGCCTGACCTAGTTGTAGCTACAACGTCCGCCGCACTCTAGGAACAATCCAACATTTACGAAAATAAAACCAGCGTGATAACATAAATGTCGAGAGCAATACTCCTCCCTTCTCCCTCGCTTCACTACCACCATGCCTTCACGTTGTAGCTACATCGCTATGAATTACTGCTGTGGTAACGAACGTGAAAAGTGTACAGTGTAGCCAGTGATTTTTCTCTAGCTTTCTATACAGAGATAAAGTCACACACATTTGATTTAAAGTTTCGAATTACTATGAGTGAACCTTTATGGTGAAACATATGTAATTATTATATATCATCTATTTGTCATAACTCTCCTTGCTCAACACTGATTGTTCTCAGTAGTTCATTGAAGAACTAAACGTAATTATATTCACACACGTATCAGTGAGACTTTTATGGGAAGGGGGGGGGGGGGGGGAGCTATAGTGTACCGCAAACTATTTGCAAAATGATGTCAGTTATTTCCGATACAGTGGAAGTGCATTTACTTTAAAGGGGCACCAAATTGCAATGCAAACGCGAGAAAACAATGCCTTTATCTATACTGAAATACTCAGAACTCGCTTGATTATCAGTATCAGTGGCAAACCAATCAGCCCCTAGTACTCAATCAGGAAATAATTAACAACGGTCGGTGAATAAGTATTCCCAGCCACTACAACAATGCAAGTAGAGGTTCAGTCAACAAAGGTGCTGTAAATCACTATTTAACAATATATCACTTTGTAACAATGGAAGTTAAACTCGTACACAAAGGCGCAAATTATGTACGTATGAAAACATCAGATCGAGAGCTAAGGTGGAATAATTCTTGTAAGTTGCAAGAAAACTAGTATTTGGACGCATATGTTTGAGCTAGGTGTAATATTGCAAGAAAATCCCTCCATAGCCCATTACAGCTTGTCCTGATATTAGGCATCATGAGAGTGTACCCATATCATCCTTTTACGCCACAGCAATAGAAAGTCGACTGCTACTGCAGGATCAGAGATATGTTCCGAAATATTACTATGTAGTACGTTGTTATGGAGTTCATAGTTCTTGACATGTACTATATTCACAATTCAAGATGAAAATTTTAGTGACCTTGACTTAGTTTACGTCTCACAGGAATATACAATACATTCATGATTTGACACACGTTGCTTTGATTAAGGCTAACATTTCCCATAGTCAACCTACGATAGTAGTTAAGACATACACTCAATAAGTCGTGGCAATTATTGTGTAGATAATGTCTTTCATGCTAAAGACAACCCTCAGTTTCCTAATGCTTTATAGATAATTTTATACTGCTAAGTCTAGTAGCTACTGATTTATTATCCAGAATCTTTCTTTATCCCTGACTCATAGACGCGGTATTATTGTTGCGGACTCTTTGTGGAAAACTCTTTCTCGCCCTACAACACAAAAGAACCGATGCGGAAATCGAACTTTCAGTCATATGGAACAAATGAGGCAAAGCTACATCCTTTTCTGAAACTAGTTTGTTCGGAAAACGTTTTACTTTTTGCATACTAAAATTAAGAAAATACGGGTTTTTGGATTTTCGCTATGCAACGTTTCTCATGTGATTCCATAAAGAATTATATTACAGCCGAACATTCGTGCTTGGCAGTGAAGTGGATACCTTTTGGTTATTAGTCATAGTTGTTACAGTGTTTATATATGAGGTAACATAACTCGTTGAAAGTAATTTGAAGAATTTGTAGTGAAGAATGACCTCACTGGCTATTTCACGTTCTGTGCATTTTAAGGTCATCTATTGTAGCGTACCAACGGAAGATAACTTACCGAAGTAATTTTTTATCGTGGTAGTAAAGCTGTATCTTTCCAGTGACGAGTAAATGGGTTTTATGTGTTAGTGATACGCCGCACATGATAAGTTTCTGCACGCCATGCAGAGTGCAGCGTGACAAGTCATTATACATAAATAGTTCAAGATAATGAAACAAGGTTCCCAGCAAATAATAGTACGCAAAGAGATGAGTAGTTCTCTGTACAATAGATACTAAAATGTCTTTATCTGTCATAATATGGAAGTATATTAATGCCGTTCATTACTTGTGATACGAAAAATCCAGTTCTATAATTCAGGTCATTGTTTACAATAAAACGTGTTGCAGAAACAGCGCCTGGTAAAAATATACAGTCGCTTCTGGCACGAAGTTTTCTGCGAGTGAGATTTCCTTCTTGCCGATTATACAGCCATTTAGGAAAGCATTCGTACAAAGAAAACGAGATTTTAGTTCTCTGTATTTCGTATCAGTCGCATCACAAATGTTACATGTAACGGTACAAACATTGTTCAGTTTACTTAAATTGATTTAACAACTGAAAGGTGATTGTCTAATAAACACAAAAACACATTGCCTTACACGGCAGTTCATCAGTGTACAATTATGGTAGTATACATTATCTTTACAGCTGAAAATATTCTATTTACCACGTGAGATCATCAGTCGTAGTCGATTTGGTATGAATTGTGCAAGCTTGTTTGTTATGTCTGATGTAACTTTCTTCCATTTACACTGCACTAATGTTTTAAGGTCTGATTTGCACCCTCTTTTGTAATTCACTATATAGATGTTCAATAATGTTTACAGTGATTCCTCTTACTTGCGACGCATACATTTAGTGAATTATAGTTTAATTTTTAAATTTCAGTATCTAACTTTTCGTTTACTCTTTGTGTACACCGATCCATTGGTCTTGGATTATTACTATTTTTTATTTTAGGTCTGGTAGTGCACAATGTCACAAAAATCTACATGGAATTTTTGGGAGGTGGTAGTAGCACTAAAAAACCTCAGGTCTTTTGTATTAGCGTTGAACATGACAGTGGCCAGTCTCAGTCTGATAGTAGTAATACAAGTCAAAAATACTTACAGGAAAGCCCGAGCATTGATACTAGTAAGCTAAATACTTTATGGTCAACTATGCGTGTTTCTTCCTGTGCTTGTGCTATTATACTATGTTCTCACAATTAACATACTTGATTAGTAAAAGCTACTTTTATGTTAGTGTGATTTAGTGTGATGTGTGCGGGATTCGTCATGTTGCACCTTTTCATCCTTAACGATTTCAGGTGGAGGTGATGGACATAAAAGTTGTGGCATTGGAATGTCAAAGATGCAGACACCCTGTTCTCACATGAAAACACAATGGGCTTTACTTCAAGTATACCTCTTTTTGAAACGAAATTTCATCCATCAGAGAAGCATAAGTTTTCGCGTAGGAATGGAATATCTTGTAAATCGGAATAGTTCGTGGCTTATCTGTTGCTACATTACGAAGAAAAGACTGGCAGTGTTTTCTGCTCTGACTGCATTCAGTCCATCCACAGAAGGAGACGGATTTTCGTAAAGAAGGATTTTGTAACTGGTAAAAAGTCAAGGGAAAGTCGAGAGTCTCTCGCAATTCAGCAACGTGAAGGTAGCACACGTGCGATTGCCCAAGTCGCGCGACATCTGTTGACCGATCAAGGGAAAGCTAGAACCGCTTTATTAGTAATTATCAGTTCACCCAGGCTCCTGGGTCGAACAGAAAACGCACTGAGTGATCATGAAACGGTCTCTGGGAACCTGATGACACATCTCGATGAGAGGAAGAATGATGTGCCAGCACTGAAGATACGGTTGTGACGTAGTATGTGAAAACTGCTGGGTTTGGACTGGTTACTCCTGTAACTGAAATATCAGATCTGAAGATGGTTCTGAATGAACCGAAACCGGTCATATGAATAAAAAAAAATTGCAATCAAGACGGTTTTTAAGTAACATTATAGATACGGTTGAAATGCCGTGACACTTGGTTGGCGCCAGCCATACAAGACGAAGTACAGAAAATTATGGCTCACATGGTCCAGCGAGAAATTGTACAGCAAATAAAAAATTCTCAATTTTACCGAATTATGGGAGATTCAATGACGGACGTGGCTCACCAGGAGCAGTTCACTCTTTGTGTACGTTATGTTGAGCTGAGACGCTCGAAATAAAAAGAACTTTTTCTGGCTTTGTATAGTCCGCCGAGCTCCAAGGCGCAAACGCTGGCAACTACCATTAAACACATCTTCCTAAGAGTGTCACTAGAAATTGAGTTTTTAGGCACGTACTGTTTCGATGGCGTGCGGAACAAAGGTGTGAAGGAAATCCTTCTTCAAGATCAGCCAAAGAGTTGTTACATCCACTGCAGCAATCATTGTTTGGATATTGCACTACAGGAAGCAAAGCGCAGTGGCCGCGCGGTTTGGAGCGCCAAATCACGGATTACGCGGCCCCACCTGTCGGAGTTTCGAGTCCTCCCTAGGGCATTAGTGTGTGTGTTGTTCTTAGCATAAGTTAATTTAAGTACTGTGTAAGTCTAGGGACCGATAAAGTTAGTTTAAGTAGTGTGTAAGTCTAGGGACCGATGACCGCAGCAGTTTTTAGTCCCTTAGGAATTCACACACACACACACACACACACACACACACACACACTGTATGTTGTAATCAGTTTTCGTCGTCTGAGGTCCTTGTCTCGTCATCTGCGAACGGTCGTCTGTCCAGGAAGCTCGTTCGATCTTAGGACCACCCTCCGCTTGGGTGGCCCTCCGCACTCGTTTCTTACGGCTAAGATGATCTTGAATTTGCGATGCCATCTTCGTCTTTCGATAGGCCAGGTAGATGCCACCGTTTGGTAGCAGAATCACCTGACTTCCCGAGTACCGCCCGCCCCCGCAAGAGCCACTCTCCATTATTCTGTGTCTCCTCATAACTCCTGGGGTGGTCACCTTCCAGACAGTGTTCATCGATGGGCGACTGGACTACGTGTCGAGTGGCGTTGATATTTTTGGCAACTGTAGTCTACAGTTCTTGTAGTTCGTCCAATATATGACATGTCACACTGGCAAGGCATACTATAAATCTGTAGCTTTAGTAAACCGTGGTCATCTTACGGTCTTGATTGGAGGATAGGACACACACGTGATGCTGTATTCTCTAAGTATCCAGCTGACTTTGGGCAGAGAAAGATCCTGCATAGAACAGACAAGCCGCTGCCTGCGGTTTGTCTTTTTCTCCTCCCTCGTCACGTGGTCGAGTTGTCTGGGTGAATTTGTTTCTCAATCTACTTGGCAGCGTACCCATTTCAGCTGAACACTGTGCATATACATGTCATCTCTGACATAAAGCTGCCATATTCTGAACATTAGTGTGCCCTGTGGATCAGGGACTTCAGGATTGCATTCCTCTGTGCTGGATGATAACAGTTATTCGCCAATAGAAATGAATCAGTGTGTGTTAGTTTGCGATATACGCTGTGCCCAAAGAAACTGCCTGCTCTCCATTTGACTAGCACATCCATAAATAGTAACTGACTATTCTTTTTCAAATGAAATTTTGTTGCTCCATACAATTTTCAAGTCTCAAACATCTGTGATGGATATATGCAGACTGAAGCGATGTATGAAAATTTTTACCAAGACCATAATTTGAACCCAAGTCTCCTGCTCACTAGGCTGATGTACTAACCACTACGCCACCCTGGCACAGTGACTTTGGACAGCTGCACGGACTAACCTAGCATACCTCCCTCTCCATTAATGAATGAGTGATAAGGGAGGCGTGCTAGGGTAGTCCATGCTGGAGTGCAAAATCTTTGTGTCAGAGTGGCAGAGTGGTTCCTGAATGGTAATTTAGATCGAGGACGAAAGTGTGCCACGGTGCAACTGTGCAACTGTGAAAAACACCGTACCCCAAAGGCTTCTCTGGCCGGCGTAAAGCACATGGAGAAGTCTGAGTAGCCGTCTAGTCCAGTCCCCTTAGAAAGAAAGAGTGCTAAATTCAATGAAAAGCACGTTTCCAACGGCGGATTCATATTTATTAGATAATCATAAGTTCACGGGCGTGTAAATAAATTAATCAAGAAGTCGATGAAATTATGTCAATTTATGCATTGGAATTAATTTTACCCAGCCAAATAAAACCACCGATGACTCGCCTAAGTAGAGGACCATTAAATGGTGCGAGAGGAGCAGTTTTCATGTTTAACAGTCAGTAAATTCAGAGAATTAAGAAGGTGGCGAAAATCTGTAGAAGTGCGAGACCGTTGCTTTCAAATTCAGGTCACAGCCGTGTTGACACATGAAGAGTCTAGTCATGCCAGCGTTGGGAGAATTGGTGCCGCCACACGTTCACCAAGCTGAGAACCAGGATGTTGAGCTGCTCTTCCAGCTGAAAGCAACAGAAATTGTTTGCATTGCCACCCTGACTAGGCTAAAAAAAATTTTTGCCAATCGGAGGAGGCACACTGCAATTGTGCATCTGAGGTTACAAAACAAAGAAGATATGCTCTCCCAACACCATTTCATTGCAGTTATTGGTCTGATTCACTTCGTTATTAATAGCGGTGTGGGAATTGCCGCCATTGTATTGTAGATTTCGGGCTCTTATCATCTTGGTAGCAACCACGAGTAGATTCAGTCAGCTTCAGCGAAGATGTTTCACGGTAGAAAACTCGTCGCAACTTCGGCTGTGATTAAGATGCAGAGACGCTGTTTGCATTAAGAGCGACCGCCATTACGATTCCACCGATGCTAAGGTGAAAAGCATTCTGCTCTGCTCCTGTCTACGCGTTCGTATTACATGATTCCTAGTGGCTAACTGCTTTCTTTCGTGATTCTTAAGTTCCAAAATTCGTCTTAGCTAGTACTCTTCAGGGTCTGCTCATGCTATCAGTTGAGTTCCTCATGGGCGGGGAATCAGCCAGGAACAATTTGGAGCTATCTGGAAATTTCCTAGAACAAAAATGAGAATGATTTAATGACTACTTGTGACTTGCTGTTCCTCGATGTAATTTCAGTTTCTTAAGTTAAGTTTCTTAACTGTTGCCTCTCCTCGCTTGAAACAGTGCCTAAAAGTAATTAAAACCTGTTTTAACTCGTTGTTTCAACTTACATTTCTCTCTCGTCTTTTCAGTGTTGTTGTAGTAACCCAATAAGGATTCAACAATACGTCGAGTCAGTACAAAAGGACGGTGTCCTTCCGAGCGGTAGTTGAAAGCGATTTTTTAACGTTTTATTGTGTAACGCATTCAATGTCGCCAGAGCTTTCATTATCTTCTTTATGGAAATTAATGAGCGATGGCCTTCATTCAAACACAGAAGCTCATTTCTGACTTCCAATTCAGATACTGCTTCATTGTCTAGCACAGAATATCTAGTACCTCTGATTTTACGTTCCGAAAAAATTCTATGTCCGAAGCATGGTCCACTTTTTGAAAGTGCTAAAACGAAAGAATCCATTCCTTGTGAGTGAGAATACTGACCGCTGACAACATTTTTCGGGCCACCGTTGCCCTTGTAGCTTACGATCATATCAAAATAAAGTATTCTGGAGTCCACATGGAAAAATATTAATAGTTAATGTACATCCTAATTCCCATGTCTCATAAAATTGAAAACAAGCGACTTCCACTCACTCAGTGTCTGCAAATTTATATAACTTCATGTATAGTGTTTGTTGCGTTGTTTCCTTCTTCGTCACAATTTTCTACTGAAATTACGTGACTATAGACGGTAAATATTAATAGATAATTAAACAGGCTTATTTCTATCTTCCCATTACTATATAGTGAACACATTAGTTGAGCTTGAAGCTTGAAACCATTTCAGATGAAGAATTAGGTTGCTTGAACCTACTGCTGCAAAACAAAAACAAAACAAAAAAAATGTTGGAGGTCATCACTTTGGCTAACTCTACATCTACTTCTACATCATTATTTCTCTGCAATTCACAGTTAAGTGTCTAGCAGAGGGTCCATCGAATCACCTTCAAAGGTCTTTCTCTGCCTCTCCATTCTCGAAGAACCCTCAGGAAAAACGGCACTTAAACCTTCCCATACGAGCTCTGATTTTATTTATCTTATTATGATGATCATTTCTAAACAGATGGACGCCAACAATATATTTTCACACTCTGAGGTGAAATTTGGTGACTAAAATCTCATGAGAAGATCCTGTCGCAACGAAACACGTCTTTTTTTTCTTTCATGATTGCCATCTCAATTTACGTATCATATCTGCGGCACTCTCTCCCCTATTTCGCGACAGTACAAAACGAGCTGCATTTGTTTGAAGTTTTTCGATGTCCACCATCAATCCTATCTGATGCGGATCTCACACAGTACAGCATTACTCCAAAAGAGGGCAAACAAATATAGCATAAGCAGTCTCATTAATGGGTCTGTTGCATTTTCTAAGTGTTTTGCCAATAAATCGCAGTCTTAGGTTTGCTTTCACCATAACATCGTCTATGTGAGAGTTCCATCTGAAGTTATTCGTAATTTTAATCCGTAAATATTTACATGTATTAACAGCATTTAGATTTATGTGAACTATCGTGTAACCGAAATTTAGTGGATTCCTTTTAGTACTCGCGTGGTGCAATGTTACGTGTATCTAGGCCAACTAATCGGCAGCCTCGAATTGCTACAAGGTAAGGTCAAATTGATGATAGCGGGTCCACGGCTCAGGAAGCACCACGGCCAGCCCAGTTAGTTGAACGTTTCCAGTCATCCAGGTGCAAGAACAATGAGGGCGTCGCCGGGAATGGGTAAATCCCAGAGCTGGGAATTTGGATGGCTGATGCCTGCATTGCTTTTGTGCAGAATATGCTTCAGGAAATGGCGAAGTGTCAGACACTCTTACAGTAGACCAAGTTACAACTCTTTCGACAGTAACTCACATCAAATATTAATGCAAATATGATTATATTTGCGATTTCAGAAAAATGAAGCGCATTCAGTGACACAATAAAAGAGCACTAACATTAAAACTAAAAATGTTAATATCTAGCAGGAATAAATATTTTCGCAATGAATCTCTGAATTAAAAACTTTCTAACGTTTCATGGGGTTTCAACATACGATGCCTCAGATGATAGCATTGCACTACTGCTATCATCTCTGAAAGCTACATATCTGTATCTATTTCATTTCTTGATTTATTTCGTATATTATACGTATCTATTTCATTATGCAAACGTTTCTCGAACATCGTATTCTCCACATTTACACAGCAAATGAACATAGCATGAATACCTTGCATTTTGTGATGTGATACTTGTGTATTTATTGAATGAACAGTTTACTGCTTTGCCAGTAACTTTATTTAAATGTTTATTACAAATGCTATTAAAAAACTGTACTAATCTGAAAGTGGTCAATGGCATCTGTTAGTTGACACAGCCATTGCAAACAGTGCCAAAAGATCCTCCTATCAAGCAGGCATAAATAATGGTTTAAAATAATATTAAGGACAGTCTCTTGCCATTTATCGTGGGCAAACTTTCGCGAGAATGCTGGCTTGTTTATTTATGAACCAACTATTACTTATTATAAACGATCTGAGAGTAATCGAACGCATATGACACTTCTTTATTTAAATATTGTTATTATGTATTAGTTTAATGTGGGAAAGTGGTCATATTGAGGCACATCATGTGTATAGATCTTAAGAGCGACGTACTTTTGGTGGGGACAACCTTCAGCCAGTGGAAAATGAGAGGTAGCGAAACACTGCGAGAGTCAAGTGGAGGCTGGGACTTTTCGAATGAACAGTTCAAGGGAGCGAATCGGGACACTTTTGTCGAGTTCTTGAAGAAGGCAGACCTGCTGCGGTAACGTGTGTGATTCGATCGTGAAGGTGTTTGATTCTGGGTGGTGAACGACCGCTATCGTATTTCCTAAGGGAGTTT